>NC_000075.6:28261385-28561385 GCF_000001635.26 Mus musculus
ACAGGACAGCTCTTGGCATAGCTTGAAGGAACAGAGGGCGACTGCCTTCTAGGAAGGAGGGGCCCACCAACACTGTGCTCTGAGTTGTTTTGCTAATAGACTGTGACATTCCATGATCACTGTGAAAGAACTCACTTGCAACAGGAAGCTGAGAGGGAAGGGTGAGTTACAGTACCAAATCATAACCACCAGATGGCGCCAAATCTCCAGAAATGAGCTAAGAGATGGAGCAGGCAGTGCATCTTTTTCTGCAGTTTAGAGGCCGCCCATCCCTGACTGCTTTTCTGCCCTTTCAACTACACAGCCCTGCAGAGTGAGCCAGTGCCGTGTCCCCACTCTCCACCTATCTTCCCTCTACTCTTTAATGAAACCAGGACTCTTTGCTTCTTTGTGTTTTGTTCCCCACAGCAAGCCCCAAATGAGGTGCCTTTATCTTTCAGCCCTTGCCCTGACTGACACGTTCAAGCCAGCAAACCTGTTTACAGCTTGTCTGATAAAAAACATCTAGGAAATTCTTCTCAATGCAGGAACTGCCTTGAAGATATGTCCTATATTAATAGATAGAAAACACTGGGCCAGTGGTGGTAGTGGTGGTTTCAGGGGTGGTAGTGGTGGTGGTGCTGGAGGAGGAGAAAGAGGAGGAAGAGGAGGAGGAAGAGGAGGAGGAGGAGGAAGAGGAGGAGGAGGAGGGAGGAGGGAGGAGGGAGGAGGGAAGTGTTGCTTGAGAAAGAGACTGAAGAAAAGCTCACATCAGAAAAGTAAGAGCCACAGACACCACGAGTGCCTGACAACATGTGTTTTCCTACAGAGGTGCCCCACAGGGCAGACAACATCAACACTGTGAGAATCCTGCAGGCCCCATGAGACACAGCTTTACAAGGCCTTTTGTACATGTTCTGTGGCCTTTCTCCTTTTGGACACAATGTGAATTTGTCCAGCATTCTTGGTTTGAGGAAGGGAGAATAGAGGCCTGGAGAAGAAAGGCCTAAGAGCACAAACTGCTTTTTGATCTCTTGCTTTCTTTGCATGACACAAGTTATCCATCACATACTAGAACCCTTGCCACTGTGATTAATGCTTATAGACTAATTTACAATTCTTCCTTTCATTTTTGAGATTATAATATAATAACATCACTCCCCTCTTTCATTTCCACCTCCTAAATGCTGCCATAACTCCTGTTTGTTCTTTGAAATCTGTAGCTTCCTTTTTCATTAATTGTTGTTACATGTATGTGTGTGTGTGTGTGTGTGTGTGTGTGTGTGTGTGTGTGTACTATTTCTCCCACTCTCAGCATGCTTTAGCTGCCCAAGTTCTCTATGTAGGGTTGAGTCCTTTTGCCCTCCCCCAACCCCGTCTCTGTCTCCTTTGGCATGTCTGTTGTTGTCCTTGTTCAGCCTGTATTTAGGCAGTCACATTGGTGACACTTTATGAGCATAGGAGACATTCATAAGAGACATAATCTTACAGCAAACTCCCTGTAACTGTGCCTCTTCTTTCACAATGACCCCTGAGCTTTAGTTGTGTTTAGATTTATTCACTGGGCTCCACAACTCTGCATTTTGATTGGTAGTGCTTTTCTGTAATGGTCTCTGTCTGTTGCTAAAAGAGTTTCTTTGATGCAGGGCAAGGACTGAGCACGTGGACAGATAATTTAGATTCTGATGAAGATAGCTGCTGGTTTAGTGAAGTGGTTGTTCTAGGTTCTCCATCTGTGACTTGGGAGAGCATCCAGGAGAGGTGGCTATGCCTTCTGGGATGCTGTTAGCTCTATCCTAGGTCTTAGTTACATGGAGACTATGTGCGAGGTCAGGAGACCTCATCTGTGGAGAAGCATGGAATAGAGATGTAGTAACTACAGAGGTTGTGGCACTTTGGGCCCAGGATTTTATCCAAACCCTTTACTTGATCCTGGAAACAAATGCCAGAAGCAAGAAGAAATCTAAACCCCTGTTTTACGAGAGGCTATCATTTGTAAATTTAATTGTGCTGTGCTTCTTCTCATACCTAATCAGTCAGGGTCTAAGAGAGAAGACGCACATAATGGCATTGATATTGACTTGACCTATATCCAAAGAGCCAGGACCCGTGAGACTTAGGTGAACAAGGGCCATCCGAGAACCATAAACTTTCCTCCACTGAGGTTCTAATGAAGTGCAGGCTTGAAGAGGCAAAGAAAGTCAGCTAGACTCAGGGTCAGAGTATAGAAGCGTTGTGGAGTAAGGTCTGAGGACGGGATATTTGAGGCCCCCTCTCCTGACAGTGAGAACTTTTACCAGGCTTTGGACAATGTCAAATGTGCCTGTCTAACAGACACTCAAAGGTGTCTACATCCACTTAGAACATCTTTCTTGTAGACAACCATGCCCCTTCTGTGGGATCCCCACAGGATTTTAATGAAATTCTTAGATCTGTTTGATCTATACTGAGGAATTTATTTTTCTCTTTCTGTGCCATTTGTTCACGTCCCTGTGTATACTTGGACAAAACCAAAACCAAACCAAACCAAAAATGAAGAAGAAATGAAATTGAAGGTATTCTCTAATTCCACTTGGAGAAAAGTTTTCGTAAGAAGAGGTGAGAAAACCCCTTTTCCCCTTTGCATAGCGCATTAAAATAATTTATGGAGAGCGGCTCCCGTTCACCTACGGAGCTGGTCAAGATGAGAGGATAAATCTTTAAAAGAATAATGTTTTCCGAATCAGGTTCCTTGTCCTCAGAGCCTTTGATGTATGAGTGTAATAGTAGGCAGGACACATAGTGAAATATACATGAGGCCTCTTGAGGGAAGAGCAGCAGAAGGGAGGAAATATCAGTGTTTACAGCAAAACTCAATTGAAACACTCACTTCTAGATGATAGTTTATTACATTGCAAGCAACGGAGCTCAGCAAGGATGTCCTTTCCTGTCTGTCTTCAGGACTCCAATGCCTGCCCTACTCCATCCCCACATCTCACTCCCATTCTATACGAGGTCAAAACATAGCCTCTTTATTACCCACTTCTCATCAGCAGGCTTCAGATTCTAAAGAAAAGGAAGTAGAAGTGTGGAATCTTCTCGACACTACCAGCAATTCCCTGATTTTTTTTTTTTTTTTTGACACGTAATCTGTTTTAAACATGAAGGAAAGTTTGGAGAGAGGATCATTTCCTTGTTGAAGTTCAACCAGGGATCAGCTCCCAGCAAGGTATTCCGCGCCACCACCTTCTTCCTCCCCAAGCTTCCTTACCTGGAAGATGCCCACAATGAAAGGATTGTTTGGTTTATCCATTGATAAACCGCTGCTACTCCTGCAGCCCCCTGGAGGTAGTGGTCCTGCTGGCTGATGAGATTTAGATCCAGGTGGAGTGTGGCAGAGCTATCATCTCTGCATGCAACCAGTCAGTGAGGCCACAGGCATTTAGTGTGGGGCGACCGCTGCATGCAGCAACCCCAAGCCTCTGTGTGGGTTTGCTTTAAATTGCTTAGCAGCTTTAGTGGCATCCTACATCCTACTCCCTGTCTTAAACTGAAGCCCTCTCCAGGCAGAATGCCCGTTTTCTTCCTGAACGCACTGCACTGCATCATAGGATCCTGTAGCTGCCTTGGGACAGCAAAGCTGCAGAGATTGAATTTGGCTGGCTCCTCCCCTCCTAGCACTTCAAGGACTCCCTCTATGCTAAGGCTTGGCTAACAGTTGGAGTGCAGACCTGCACACAGGCGTCGGACTGTGTTTTAGGAGTGGAATAATGTGCCTCTAAATATGTCTGTAATTGCATTTTGCTGTTGTCAGGTCATAACCTTCCATTTTGAGATCTCCACAAGGGTGAGAGGAGAAGGGTGATTCTCTTCTAGCTGCTTTTGTGGTCTGGCTTTACTCCTGTAAAGAAAGCATCCTATCACGCACTGAGAGAGAGGCTTTGTGCTATAGTGTGGATGTGTCATATCCCCCCTCCCCCATATCCCATATGTTAAAGAGGTTGTTAGGAGTCCATGGAGCTCTCGGGTGCTGGCAGGAGTTTTAAGGGCTTGTATCCAGTGGGCAAAGTAAGGTCATTGTGGGATGTCCTCAGGAGCAGTACCCTGCCCCATTCTAGTTTCTTTCTGTCTGCTTTCTGGATGCCAGGAGGTGAGCAGCTTCCCCCATCACAGACTCCCTGCTGTGATGACTGCCTTGCCACCAGCCCAGAGTGGTCATCATCATCAGAAAGTTCTTCCTGAAACCATGAGCCAAATGTGACCTGCCTGGGAGGGTGGTTGACTCACATACTGACTTAAAGCTGACTAACACATTTAGAAAAACTGAGAATACAAAGGGGAGAGGAGGGAAGGGAAGGGACTGGAGGGAAGGAGATAAGGGTAGGAATTGGGTGGAAGGGAAGGGTAGCGAAGGAAAAGAAACTATGTTACATTTGGAATAAACGTGGATAATTCCTTCCTTGGTTTTAAAAGCTCAGTCCTTAATATGAGAAGTGAGAATCACTTGCAGGTGATTTTTTTTTTTTTTTTTTTTTTTGGATATTGGGCCACAGATTGATGATTCAGAATTCTGCTTCTCATCTCCAAATCTCACTGCACTTCGGATCAGAACAAGTGAAGTACTGGGAGCTGTTATATATATATATAAAAAAGTAGACTATGATGGTCATTTGGCTGATTTCCCTGTTATACAATAATCTTGGTCTGTTTACACAGACTAGATGCTGTAAGTGTGCTGGTTCGGTATCAACTTCACAAACACTAAAAGAGGGGATCTTCACTGAGAAAATGCCTGCCTAAGCTTGCTTTGTAGGCAAGCCTGCTGTGCATTTTCTTGATTAATGATTGATGTGGGAGGGCCCAACTCATTGTAGTCTATACCTCTCCTAGGTAGATGGTACTGGGCTATATACAAAAGCAAACTGAGCAAGTCCTGGAAAACAAGCTGGTAAGCAGGGCTTCTCTGTCACTTCTGCTCTAATTTCTGCCTCCAGACTCTTGCTTGCTTTCTTTTTCTGGCTTTCCTCAGTGATGGATGGACTGCTATGGGAAAAGAGAGGTCAAATAAACCCTTTCATCTTCAAAGTTACTTTTATCCATCTAACTAGGACAGTTGGTCAACCACTGACGTGGACTATTGTAATCAGGATACATAGTATGCATCCCACAGAGAAGGAATGAGACACTATGGGTCTACCACTGCAGACTAGATTTGTTTTATAGATGTAAATGGACAGTATTGTAAATACATAAACCACTAACAACCATTTATTAGTATCATCAAATTCTGTCCATGGTTGTTTGTCAGCTTTTGGTGGCAAAGACCTTAAAAGAAACCAAGATTAATCTAAGAAACTTCTTCCTCTTCCAGTATGTGGTTACTTGGTCCTATTTCTTTGGGCCAACAGGGGTGAGGGGAATGGAGAAGGTCTTACTGCATTACATCCAGGAAAAGGGAAAGGGGGAAAAGCCAGATTCCCAGTGTCTTCTACAAGGATATGCTGATGAGATGATGTCTTTCCATAGGCTAACTCTGGAAAGGTTTTGCCACCTCCTGGTAGTACTACAAACCAAGGATCAAAGAGACAGGGCCACTTGAGAGAGGCTTGAGATAACAGAGCCTAGCATACACATCCCTCCTTCATATGACTAGCTGAATGGGAGGCTCCTTCACACTAGCACCAAGACAAGTTCATGGGTAAAACCCTTAGGTAGGAACCCTACCTTAGCTCCTGTCTCCAGTGTCCTGCTCTGCTGGAATTACTGCCCTGACTTTCTTTAGCAACAGACTATTGCCGGAAAGTAGAAGATGATAAACATGTTTTCTTCCCAAGTTGCTTTAGGTCACTGCGTTTGGCCACAGCAATAGAAACCCTGACTAAGACAACAGTAGGAGGGTGAGACTTCATCATGGATTGCAGCCATCACTGTCCCCTTCCTTACAGCTGAACATCATCTTGGGATCTAGAGTATAGAGGAGGTGGAGGGTTAACTGAAGGTGGTACTCCCTGACACATCATCTAAGAAGTTGTTACAAGTCAGGATGCTGATAGTCTTGAGCTACCCCATTCCCAGTAAGTAAGCCCTCACCTGTGGTCCTCTAAGTAAGTCCAAGTATCTGGCTTCCAAAGTTGTTGTTGGATGGAAGAGTTCCTCTTCTCTGTCCTTGGAGTATTATCAGAGATGAGCATATAATGCCATACAGCAAATTGGCATCATTACATGGAGGCATGACAGAACCAAAGATAGATTTTGGAAGAGTATGGGGCTGGGATCTGTTGGGCTAGCAAGACATGAAGCTGAGAGTGAATGGGTGAGGATGGAGCATCTTCACCGTGGGTATGTGGAGGTGTGTCTTCTTGCTAAGGTATCAGATGCCTGGGCTCTGATGTGTGTAATAAGACACACAACTAGGAATAAGTCATCTGAAGATGGAGGCATTCTTTTGTATAGTATGAAGCAGTATGCCATGAGATCTATTGGATGGGTTCAGGTATATTCTGAAAACTTACAGAGGACTAGAGAATACATTGCAGAGGGAAGCATATGTGAGATATGCTTGCTGAAAAGCTGAGGCGTGGTTACATTGCCTCTGCTGTGCATAATAAGACAAGTGGAACAGCTGAGCTGGCTCTACCTGGAGGAAACGGCTCATGTGACAGAAGAGTAAGGAAGGGTATATAGAGGTAGTATTCTCCATGTTAGTCTCTGATTTGACAAATAAATTAGATAAAAGAGGATGAAGTATGGTATGGATTCACTTTTTCTAATGGCCGGGGGGGCTGAAGAACAATGGAGTACAAATAGGATCTATATTATGGAGTCCTTCATGAGATCCAAAAGTGTAGAACTCACAGGAAAGTTGGCCAGTGAAGAGGGATAAAATGGGATAGCAGTGATGAGAGATGCTCCTTAGGTCCAACTTTAACACAGAGGGATGGGCTCCTTGATGCAGTTTGTGCATGGTAGTCACTGTGATTGGGTGAGACCATGTTTTATGATACCACTGTTTGGAGTTCCCTTCATAAATACCCCTCACCTGTGCTTCTCTAGGTAAGAGCAATAAATAATCACATCACCACATTGGACTTGGATGATGTCACCCTGTCTGTCATTGGTGTCCTACATCTTCCCCATAAAAGTAATAAAACACCAGCTGATGGGAATCTTCCATTCATTCCTTAGGTTCGAAAGGACTGGCCTCGAACACATACTCTGGTGCTCACTGGATATTACACCCTACGGGCTGTACTTGAATGCCCTGTAGTAAATATATTGTTTTGTGTAATCATTTCATTTTATGAGTAATGTAAACACAAATGTATTTGTACCCAAGAGTTTTGATTTAATGTAATAAAAAGCCACAGTTCTTCTGATGGACATCCTTAATTGATACTAGCTGTGTGTTTGGCTGAGCACATGGAGTTGAGCACAAAGGGTAGCATTGACAATTCACTGTGTTATTTTAATTTTGTGCAGAGGCACTGCACTTGCTGTCTTGCCCATCCTTGCTTTTGTATCACTGATTCAAATGCCAACATGGCAAAGATGGTAACAAGGTAAATAATGTCAGGATGTTACATTGAAAATGGTTTTAGCTTCACGTGTACTCTCAATGGTTTTAGAGATTCCCAGAGACTTACAGACTCCACTTGCAGAACCATCAAGTTAGAGAATCAGCAGGGCCTTCGAGTCTCATGCTCTAGGATCAGAAACTTCTTAGTGGTCTTCTTTGTATTTGTTATCATAAGGGACCCGGTATCAGAATGCTTCACAATTGCCAGCTCTGTCTTATCAATCAATGGTATGACTGCATTGATCTCTGTGTGGTAGAACATGGAATCCATACCTGCTGTCATTAAGTTAGTCTGTCTGAAATCCAGAAAGTAGAAACTGAAAGAAAATTCAGTTATTCCCAATGGTATGATGGTCCTTGCAACATTACCAGAAAATGGAATTTGTAGCAAAGGGACAATATCTAGCTCCTTGGTTTGTCTAGGACTGAAAGCATAGCTCAGCAAGGCTGCAACCAACTTAGAACCTGCCCTGTGGGTATCTTAAACACTAGGCTGCTTTTGTCTCCAAAAGCGCAAGTGTTATTTCTGTCTATTGACTGTAAAGACATCTTGCCATATAATTTTTATTTTTATCTTTAAAATACTTAAGTTATATATAGACTCTCAGCAGGCAGCGTCAACTTGAGCAAAAAGTATAAATGAAAGTTCTTTTCTCCCCTACTGGGATGCACTGAGAAGCCTGAAGCACAAACAAAGGGTGCCATGACTTAAATATAAGATAATGACAATGACCTCTGATATACACTGTCCCTTCTAAATATGTCCATTGGAGGAGGGAGATGAGCTTTGAAGGTGGAAAGGTCCTAGACATTGCGTTGTAAGATAGAGACTAGGGTGAAAGGACATTCCCTATCTGAGTTGAGAATGGGCAGCATTTTGGGTGTGACCTGCATCTCCATCATGCTTCAGTGTGGGTCAAGGTACTTTCTCAAAACACACCCAAATATTCTGAATCTCTAATACCCCCTTTTTTAGACTACGTTCCCATTTAAAATTCTCTCATTCTTTCTAGAATTTTCTCCTCATTCTTTAAATCCCATGACATGTATCCCTTCCCCTCTATGACCTTTTACCCACGAGATGTCATTCTATCTGATCAAGTCAGAATTAAGTCACTCTTTCCCATCTGTCTTTTGGTCGCTTCGTTGTATCAATCATCACATTATAGTATAGTTTGCTTCCCTGGCTTTACGGTTCAGATTAGGATTCTTTTAGAGCTTCCAAACATGTTAATAGGCCAGTGGTAGGGACTGGCCAGTTGCTGGGTATGTTTTGAGTAAACCCAATATAGCTCCAGCTCTAGAGGTGATCCTAGTCCAGTGAGGAAGGTGATTAATACATTAGTAAGTAAAACTGGTACATTTTAATCTGTTGCAAAGACAGATAGATGCTATTAGAGAAGGCAGGATGTTTAACTCTTTTTTGCTGTTAAAAACTTCCAGAAGCTTGTCTCATACACTGAAGAAGCTTGCTTAGTGAGTGCAACCCTCACGGGAACACAAACACCCTGCAGTCTTGAATGGACCTCAGTAGAACCCCAATGGACATAATAAAAGGATGTATTGTGAAACGCCAATTACAGAGGCATGAACAAAATTTAGGAAGCAAGCAACAGATGATGGCCAGCAGCAGTGGGAATTGTCACCCGCTAAGCAGGAACAAAGGGGAAGGACAGAGGGCAGGATCGAGTGTGGGCTACAGCGTTGGAAGTGAGAATGTCCAGTGAAAGCTGGCATTCCTTCCTCTTCATTACCTCCTTCCCAATTCTGGTTGGAGAATTCCATCAGCCTAATAGCCAGCAGGATAGGACAGGAAAAACCTATCTGGTTAATCTGTCAGGACCAAGGCACAAACTATGATCAGCGCCAGAGAAGCAGTTAAAGAAAAGCTAGCACACACAGTTAAGGTTGTTTGCTCCAAATCTTGCTAGCCTTGGCTTTGGCCTATGTCTTCACAGGCCCTCTTGATTATTGACTCTATGTAGAGGGCGTTTTCTTAGACTACAGGGAGAGGGACTTCACATGTGATTCTTTTTTATTTTTTTTTTTTTTTCTCATGCCTGAGTTCCTGCCTGGACTCCCTCCAAAAGTTGGACTGTAACTTGGAATTGTAAGCCAAATAAACTCTCTCCTTCCCTACTCCTTCCCTATGCTGCTTTTATGCCAGGTATTTTTTTTCCTTTTTTTTTCTTTCTTTCCATTTTTTATTAGGTATTTAGCTCATTTACATTTCCAATGCTATACCAAAAGTCCCCCATACCCACCCACCCCCACTCCCCTACCCACCCACTCCCCCTTTTTGGCCCTGGCGTTCCCCTGTTCTGGGGCATATAAAGTTTGTGTGTCCAATGGGCCTCTCTTTCCAGTGATGGCCGACTAGGCCATCTTTTGATACATATGCAGCTAGAGTCAAGAGCTCCGGGGTACTGGTTAGTTTATAATGTTGATCCACCTATAGGGTTGCAGATCCCTTTAGCTCCTTGGGTACTTTCTCTAGCTCCTCCATTGGGAGCCCTGTGATCCATCCATTAGCTGACTGTGGGCATCCACTTCTGTGTTTGCTAGGCCCCAGCATAGTCTCACAAGAGACAGCTACATCTGGGTCCTTTCGATAAAATCTTGCTAGTGTATGCAATGGTGTCAGCGTTTGGATGCTGATTATGGGGTGGATCCCTGGATAAGGCAGTCTCTACATGGTCCATGTAATTTGTTTTTTAATATGTATTTTCCTCAATTACATTTCCAATGCTATCCACATGTGATTCTGACAAATACCGTTCTGGTAAAGGAGAAGCAAGAAGCTGAGGGGAACAACTCAATGCTACCCCACTGCTGAAACATTGTCAATCAGTTTCATAAAGAATACAAATGAACAAACAAACACACACTATGTTCATGGATGAGATTTTACATGTATAAAGTCATTAAAATTAATTGAAGTTTAACAAAGTAGTCTTAATACTTGCATGAGCTCATGGTTGAGAATTTAGCAGAGGTTAAAGTGTTTGAAATACTCAGGTTAGAATCTTAATTATAGAATAAAGTCATGTGAAGCTAAGTCTTGGGGATGGTTACTCCCTGGAAGAACAAACCCTTTCCTCTGGATATTTAATATGTTGGGAAATATTTAATATGTCTGATATAGGTTAATTTCATGGTACATTTATACTTTGATGTGTCCTGGGTTTTTCTCTTCTCAAAGACAGAGATATTTTTTGTAGTATTAGGGAACCTTGGGATAAGGTTAGTGTGGATCTGGCTTACATATCCCCAGAGACCCTAAAGTCTATGGATTTAGATGGTTTGTAGCTAATTATTCTGCTACCGTCTCAGTTCTCATACTTTTCCCATGAAGGCCATGAGATAATTTGTGAAATTAAAATCATTTTTATACAGATAATCAGATATGTCCACAGATGACTTTTTAATAGCTGCCATATATAGAATAAAATTTATTTAAAACTCAGCCTCTGTGTCCCTTACCTCTCATTTGTACGCTTGTTTGCTTTTCCTGATCCATGATAATTGGGCTCGTTAAGTAGTTTGGATGTCAAATATTTTAAATTATCATGATTTCTTTTACAACACAAGCAGGGTTGGGCCACAAAGGCAGCTTCCTCTTTGGATGAGCTTCACACTTGGAAGGATGTTTCCGAGCTGCAAGTTGACAGACAAGGCTGATAGGAGACCCTGAAATTATCCTTGGTGGTCCGTGCACCGAGAAGCCTCAGATACTGCTTGCTTCTGCCAATTTGTCTTCGCCAGTGGATTTTGAGTCTCCATAAGTCATTCATATACCCCTATATGGAAGCACATCAACCAAGGGGAACAAGACGGCAAGCAAAGGGCAAATCAGAAATCTGAGAAAACACGGAATACAGGAGACAGTGATACAATGAAGGAGGATAAGCAATGGACTATTCCGGGGTACCATAGGCAAGGCCTCTCTGGGAAAGCAACATTTTGGCAATGAGCTAATTGATGAGGCAGCTGGGAAATACAGCTGTAGCTCCCATTATCTGAGTTATGTAAGGATCAGTAGAATCCACCAATAATACCTACAGTGTGGTGAAGAAAGGCAGGCAAGTGGTGGTCTGGGAAGGGTTCAAATGCCCCATGAAGCATAAGTAACCTGGGGTTTACAATCGATAGGAGACGTTCAGAACCCCTAAGACAGCAGTGGTGTGGGGTAGGTTGATCTGTATCTGATGAGAAGGCTCATCAGAGCTTCTGTACTTTCTCTCCTGAGGAAGACCAAAGGAGATAAGATGGAGTCAGGCTCAGAGAGAATGTGGGGGCTGGCAGCAGTTGACAACTTGAGGCGTGAAGGATAAGGGAGGGGTAGAATTTGGCCTTAGAAAGGAGGAACCATAATGCCTTTAATGAGATGGAAATTCCAAGAGGAGGGGCAGATGCCAGAGCAGGAGAGAAAGAGAGAGAGAGAGAGAGAGACAGAGACAGAGACAGAGACAGACAGAGAGAGAGACAGAGAGAGACGGAGAGACAGAGAGAGACAGAGAGACAGAGAGAGACAGAGAGACAGAGAGAGAGCATCGCTACTGAGATGTTCATCAAAGGTTGATCTAAGGGCACTGTTAGATGTCCTAGTGAAAATATCATACAGAAGGTAGATCTGGGATCTAGATCTCATGGGAACATGTGGGAGTAGAGGTGTGCTTGTCCAAGTCTTTAATGGTGTTTTTTCTAAGAAAGAGGCATGAGAGGATCAGCAGAGATACTGTCAGCAAAAGTGCCAGCAAAGGCTAAGACAGTGGATGGCTAATAAGAAAGCAAAAAAAGCCAGGTGTGTGGCCTACTAGACACAGAGTGAGGGCAAGCTTTGAGAGGTAGACTTCACTATGTTGAGTCCCACAGATGGGCTGAATCAAATAAGAAGTCATTTAACCATTGTTTTTGGCAAGATGAAGTTCACAGGCTATCTTGACAATAGCAATTTCAGTAACATAATATAAGAAAGTTGAATTGGAATGGCTAGAAGTCAGGAGGCTGAAGGCCAAGGCAGCAAAACAGGAGGAATGTTTCACTTTCAGGAAGAATTTGGTTGTGAAAGGATCAGAGAACAGAGCAGTTGCTGGAGGTGAGCCAAGAGAGGGTTCTGGGTATTTATGATGGCAATTACAATAATCACCATTGTCATCCAAATCAAAATAAATGCACCTTGAAGACTGCTTGCTCTGTGCCTGGCGTGGTACCAAGTACTCCGTACACTTCATCTTAGTGAGTCTTCTCAATAAGCCTGTAAGGTGCAGTGTTGGTGATATAGTGGTGAGCATAGATGCCTTCAAAATGCTCTGTACAGTCCTGCTATCATCACAGAATTAGCAGCGAGATATGAGAGGACCCTGTGTTCTGAGGCTGAAGTCAAGGAAATGAGACCCCCATCTTGACATATCTGAATGCAGATCAATGTTTCTCGAACCCAGCTGATGGGTGGACTTTAAAGGGATAGCTGAAGATGCATGGAATTCTTTTACTTTTAAATTGCACTTTATCTGTATGGAAGGAGGGTTGCGTGTTACTTTGACTATGTGGACAGCAACATGGAGGAGTTACTCTTTCCTTTTACTATGTATGCCCTGGGATACTGAACTTAGTAGGCCTTCAGATTTGACAGCAAGCACATTTAACCACTGAGTCTTCTTGCTCTAAATGGAATTCTTTTGTTTTGCTGTTGTTGTTTTTTGTTTTGTTTTGTTTTTAATTTATTTTATATATGTGAATACATTGTCACTGTCTTCAGATAGACCAGAAGAGGGCATCAGATCCCATTACATAGAGATAGTTGTGAGCTACCACGTGATTGCTGGGAATTGAACTCAGGACTTCTGGAAGAGCAGTCAGTGCTCTTAAACTGCTAAACTATCTCTCTACCCCTCTGAATGTCCTTACTTAAGACATTTTTAGGGTGCGAATTATGGAATCTAAGCTTGAAATAAATAAGGAGAGAAAAGCAACAAGAAAGAAAGTTTCATGTGTTTCTAATAACCCAAAGTGGGCATAACACCAGTGTAGGTGGGATCGGGGTTCAGAAGATACAATTAGATTTTCTCTCAAGAAGCTCCCACATGTCACAGTGGAGTTTAAGTTCTAAGCGGGTCACGTGACTCTGACCCCCGTGACTTTGTTCACTTGCTCATTTTTGGAGCAATTATTTTGCTCAGAGACACATGATGATGTCATTGAATCTAGTCACATGCTGTCTCTAAAGCCAGAACAGATATTGATGTAGAGATTGTTTTTCATAGGAAATGTCTGAGTACAACAGAAGAGAGACTGATGGACAAGTAAAGTAGCAGCCCACTGAACCATAATTCATCATTGGGACTTGTTTGACTCTCTTGCAGCTAATGTCAAGATGGATTCCTTGCTGTTCTGTCAAAAAAATTCAAAGTGGACAATGCCTCTATATAGTTTCTAGCACAGTGATTGACATATCTTAGGCTCAGGTTGAATATATATATATATATATATATATATATATATATATATATATATATATATTCAATAAATGAGTGACTTCCAATGATTTTTCTATAATATTGGTCTTTTTAACTGATTTACTTCTTGCTATTTTAATGTTGGCAGAAAAGCTCTTCATGCATTTGAAACTCATTATTGTTTTTCCTAGCAGTGTTCTTCCAGCTCTCCAAAACCTTCAGTTTATTTGGAAACAGTGTATTGGATTAATGTCCCACTCATCAGAACATGTTTTTGATGTTATTTTATCCAAAGGGGAAAAGCTGCCTTGCTATGAAAACTCTAGCCAGATCTCTGTGATGTCCCCTGAGGGGATGAACCTGGTGCTTTAGTCAGAAATGAAATCCCCTCAAATTCTAAGGAAGCTGTGCTTTGTTTAACCCCTGGGGGTTTATCTACTCCCCACTGACTGGTAAGGGGAGGCAGAGCTCTGGGGAAAGACAGGTACATGACAAAAGCTGTTTGGGGTGTATTTGCTTCTGCTCCTAGAATGCCTCTGGCAGAACTATCCATCTGGAAAACCCTGCTCAGGTAGGCGGGGAGATGAGCACCCTGCTTTATTTGCAGAGGCTGTGCAGTGCTACCAGCATGTAATGTCAATGCCAGCATGCTGAGGGTCTTGGGTGGCTTCAAAAGAAATCTGGATTTTCTGTAATGACCGTGGGAAGAAGCTCATAATGAAAAATCCAGAAAGATTATTTTGCCCTAAATAAACCTGCTGTCTCTCCCCAAAGAGTCATTAAGAGACAGCTGTGTGCTGCTACAGGAGACACAGGCCAAGAGGCAGGCAAGAGGAGATGCAAAGCTTTGGGGTTTTTTTTTTTTTTCTTAAACCACAGCAAAACCCCATGAAAAGTGTATATATAGTGTATATATAGGACATCAGTATATTATATCAAGTACTCTGTATAGCAAGCATCTAATGATTAGGAGTTTGCTTTCCGGAAGTGACCACCCAAGGAACTCTAACTTCCTCACCTTAATTTTTTAACTGAGGAACTTCAGGAACAAAGCTAGTAGGCTGTGTCTCAGCTCCCTTGGTGGTAAATTCAGATAATAAAATGGTACCACCTCACCAGTGACAGGTATCAGCTGATATATTTAAAACATTTAAAACAGTACTTGGCACATAGAAATCAGTATATGTGGGTCTGTTCCCATTGTTATTAGTCTGAATAGTAAAATGATAGAAATACATGCCTGAGTGTTCATGGGAGAATTTATAGGCTTTGAATTGTGGGGATTAGGAGTGGAGGGATAGGGGTGCGCGCGCGCGCGCGCGCGCGTGTGTGTGTGTGTGTGTGTGTGTGTGTGTGTGTGTGTGTGTTTTACAGGAGAAAGTCAGAAAATCAACTCCTGCAATGGATCTACCCTAGATGTATGCAAAACATTTTAATAATCTGGGGACTGGAAGCACCTGTTGAGTGTCTTGTGAATTTGAGAAGGGCAATTGCTTTGAAGTCAGAAATGGAATTAATGTTGTGAAAAGAACCAGAAGCTGATGTGAGTAATTAAGACTCCTAATGAGAGCATTAATATTCTCCCAAATAGATTGATTGAGTGTTTCTTTGCTTGGGACTTTTGCACAAACTTACCTGAGGTGACCATCCATCTTGATTGTTCAGGACCATTGGTACTGGGTGGACAGAGAGCTGCCTGAGTTCACACTTAAGAAGAAAACACTACATCTGGGGAATTGTGTGCACAGGGAATACTCTTGCATGACAGAGAACTGGTTGAAGTATCCAAAAAGTTGTCAGTAAGCTCCGTTCTACCTTAATGAAGTAGGCGTCATTAATTTTCACCTTAGAATTTGCCTTAGTTCTTCATCTTATTGGTTCAACATGGAATATGCTAGAACAGTGCCCCTCAGTCATCCTAATCCTACAACCCTTTAATATAGTTGCTCAAGTTGTGGTGACTCCTCGAACCATCAAATTCTTTTCCTTGCTATTTTATAACTGTAATTTTGCTACTGTTATGAGTCATAATGTAAATATCTGATGTGTAGGATGTCTGATATGTGACCAATGTGAAAAGCTTCTTTGACCCCCCCAGGTTGAGAATGGCTGAAACTAAGGTTATTTTTTTCTTTAAGCATTGGTAGGAATAATGTTACTATTATAGATCAACCACCAGAAACCAGGAGCCAACCAGAACAGCATAGGTAGAAGGGGGCAGCCATATGCAAATGGATTTAGGGCAGTAGAAGGAAAGCCCCCATCTGAATATGGCTAGTCAAGACTAGTTTTGTAGATTGGGCAGTCAGAAAGAGAAGAATCCCACATGTCTTTTTGCTAATGCCTTTATAGAAAGGAAACTAGGCAGGGAGGCCTGGGGAAATGAGAGCAGACACTAGGCCAGGGGCTGCTTGGAATCTACCGCAGAGAAGCTCTCCTTTAGACCTTCTTAACTAGCTATGCTAGTTAGTGTCAACTGGCAACCTTACAAACTCTAGAATCAACAGGGAGTTGGGATTCCAACCTTTATATGGGGGGTTATATTGATTATGTTAATAGAGGTGGCAAGACATGCCCACTATGGGTATCACCAATCCCTGTTTAGGATCTAGGACAATATAAATGAAGGAAGGGAAATGAGCAGCTGAGGATGCTCATCATTCCCTTCTGATATAATGCGACCAGCTGCTTCAACCTCCTGCTGCCTTGACTTCCCCACCATGATAGATTGTACCCTGAACTGTGATCTAAAATAAATCCTTTTACTTCTGAAAGTGTATTTCAACAGGAAAAGTAACCAAGATACTGGCTAAGTCAGAGCCACACAGAGCAGTCCTCTCTCTAATCAAACACTTAGTCAAAATTTAATCACATCAACAAAATCCACAGTTAGTGTCACCTAGCTTATTGTTTGACTGATTGACTAGAAAATATCCACACAGTAATAGTCTTATATCCACATTGGATGCATCCTAAAAGCCATTATTGAATACCCAGGTATAAGGAGAGTATGAAATCCAAAATACCATGTATGTTCTTATATACTCATATCTATGATTAAGGTTAGTTTATAAATTACGTATATAAGTTAACAACATTATCAATATTTGTATCTGCTTTAAGGACCAGAACAAGGAGAGGATTAACAGGAGAGTAGAACAAACATAACACCAGTGTATGAATATGTGGATGCTCTCTCCCTCACTCCTTACTGTAGTGCACTCACCCTTCTGACTGGGTGAGATGGCAAAGTGTCTATGTGATGACATGTAATGAGACGAATGACAGGCTCTTTGACATGGTGTTGAACCACCACATGAAGCTACTTTCGAAAAGCAAGGCAATGTCACAGTAGTAGCTCCTGCCTGAAATGGCTACTGAGTAACAGGCATGACACACACTGCTTGGATAGACAGAACAAATAGATGACTCATGTCCTAGGTGCAGGACAAGTAAATAGAATGATCTGTCCTCATTCTGTTTGAAATGCCATTGGCTAAAATACATGGATTGTTCATTTCTGAATATTTTTCATCTTACATTTTTTGGGCTCTGACCATGAATAAATGAAACCAGAGATAGCAAAATGTAAATGAGATGAGTGGGGTGGGGTAGAGACTAACTACTGTATGCTATCAAGTGAAGGTAGCTGCCCTCTGAGTTCCAGTATACCTGGGCGAGTCTCCTTTGATGTCCCAGCCTCAGGCAGACATACTCTTGGAAAGAGAATTCAACCTAGCCAATATTAGAAAGCTCTCCCAGGTGGTCAACAAGGGTCTTCTAGGACTCTGATCTCACTGGAAAGATAGCAGATCAGGTTACAAGACTGTCTGTAATTACCACACTGACACATGGATTCAATCATCTATATCAGCATCTCATTTTCCCATGATTTTGTAGACTCTTAAGTATTTTTTTCAACCACAATCTATAATGTACTTTCAGGCTGGGTTATTTTGCTTTAGGCTTTATGCAACACGTTAAAAAAGGTGCAGTGATCTTACCTTCCTTTATTTTATAGGTAAAGACACAGAGGGAGGGTCGTAGAAGTTAAACTCTTGTTGAAGGTTAAAAGATTAATATAAGAGAGGCCAGGCAAGTTCAAGTCTCCTGACTCCATGGCCAGTGCTCAGTACTAGTCGAAATAGAGAGTCTTTCTGCTTCGTGTCCATAACATTATGTCCCGACAATATTTTCAGCATCTACTGAGTCTTCTAAAGCATCAGGCTGTGTCTAAATTATGGCCATGGCCTGCCTTGCATGTGCATAATTCTACCTAAGGAACCAGTAATCTTGAGAATTTGAAAATCACCTAGAATTCAATGTTGCATGCAACTCCCTATTCAAAGGGAAAAAAACCCTTACAGCAGGCCTCACAAGGGCAGTAATTTCTGTTTGTGTCCCCCACGGTTGTATCCATGGTGCTCAGCTTGCTACATGGCAGGCTTTCAATAAATATTATATCTAAATATCAATGTTTATTGAAGCCATGAAACCTAAGTCAATGGAAAACTTTGTCTGTTATTGAGTCTTTGTAAGATGAGACCTAGTGTTTAAAAGCACTGAGCTCTTCTGCAAGGCTAGCCTGTGTCACGTTTTGGTCAAACTGCATATTATATGTGTGGACCACACTAGGAAGAAGATCCTAAGCATCTTCAAAGGGTTATGGCCCAAGATAATCAGCTTCAAAGACCATGCCCCCCTTGGGGGCAAAGCAAAACATCTCTCAGCATCATCTCTACCTCTTAGTTCTGTATCCAGGAGTTCTTTGCTCCAGAATATCTATCTTGTTGCTAGGAATCATAAACCCATAGGGAAATATTTTGTTTTGTTTCCAAATAAGGAAATGTCAAATAGAAAGGGCAACTTTAATTCATTTTCAAGGCAAAATAGCCACAATATTAATTAACCTCCTATAGCACCTGTTCCTGATTGAGCAGTAACTTCCTGTCTCTTTAGGGCATGCACTTCCCAGCTACTAGAAACCTTCTGTGGCCACACATTTCGGGAGGTCATTTGATAGGCCACGTACAAAGCACTGAATCCTTCTGGGATGGCCAGTGGAAGTCAGTGCCTCCGAAAACCCCCTCTGGTGTCACTCAAGTTTCACTGAGTTTCATTTACTAGTTGGGTGACTCAGTAGACTCCCATCTTGCTTGCTGATCTGATAAAATAGGCCCAGTAAGAGTGTCGGCCTCATAGGATAGTTGTGAGAATTAAAACAAGTTAATTATGCAAAGCATCTGACAGTGCCTGGCCCAGGATGCCTTTTCAGTAAGTATTGGAGAGCAGAAAGCTTCCCTGTGGAGTCTGCAATGAGGAGGTCTCAGCTTCCTCTAGAAACCTGGGCCCTCAACCTCATACAAATCTCTGGGACAGGGCAGGAAAGGGATGGCCACTGTGGCCATGATCCTACATGGAAGTCCCGATTTCCAACTATGAATGGACAGGGGGTCACCCTCCCCCCCCCCCCCTCACTCTTCAGGTTGTAGCATGTCACTATGTAGAAACAGAGCATGTCTGATTCTCAGAGGAAGCCTGGCTAACATCTCCCAGGGGATTCTTCACATTCAGAATTCAGACAAATTGCTGCTTTTTAATTAACAGAGCCCCGACAACTCTGTTATCTGTCTTCTCATGAATCTATTTTCTCTTTAATCCCTTCTCGTTTTTTCCCACCCTGTCTACTTCCAAGCTGTAATCTTTCAAGCTGTTCCCCAAGGAGTGGGCTAGAGCAGAAAGAGCCAAGAGACGAAGATGAGGGTGCTGGAGTTGTGCTAAGGCAGGCATGGGCTGTGTCCTCAGCTAGCAGTCACTGTACTCTCTGTTTACAGCTGTAAGGGACACACCTACCACTTGAGCTCAGGCATGTGTGTGCTTTGGTGCCAGCCAGAGGCAGGGTGTTATTAAATATCTGGCAGGATTCCCTTGACAGCAGCAACTGGAAGATGTACACGAGGAGAGATCTCAAATACCCCATCCATTTAAGCTTAATAGGACAGTTATTGAATAATAAATAACCACCACACCAAGGAAACATATTTATCAGGGACTCAGGCCCAGATAATGCAATTGTGGCTATGCCTGTGGAGAGCCGCACCTTAGCTGTGTTAAAGGCTGCGGCCTGGATGATGAGCACCTGTGCTTGAGAGAATGGACACACAGAGGATTCCCAAGATCCTGTCCGACCCCCTCACTTCCCTGAGGATTCACTCCTGAGAGTAGTGGGTGCTATGTGGGCTGACTGGCCCTATAAACCCTATTCACTGAGGTGATGACATGCATGCTGGACCACATGAAACTGTGTTTGGGTTCCTTCTTCCACAAGGCCTGTGCTTTGGAAATTCAAGGGTATGATCTCCTGTCTCCATCACAGATCCAGCTCTGCCCACGACTCTGTGGGAAACATTCTCAGTTTCCAGAAAACAGCTCTCCAGCTTTACTCCCAGCAGGGACTTTAAAACAGCTTTGGAAAAAAAATCATTCTAAAGTTAAAAATAGCCCCTTCCACTCTCCTGCTCCTAACTTATTAGAACAACGCCTAAGGCAGCAGGGGTGTCATCGGCAGTTGTGTGTGTGTGGTGGGTCTGCAAGAGTTGATATGTTTATGAATATTTACATCTGTGTGAGGAGACTGCTGCTAAGTAGAAATTACTTTAATTCTGCAAATGTCCCCTTTTGTTATTCAAACCCTGGGGGTCAGAAGAGTGGGTGAGAAAGAAAGGCAAGGGGAATGGGGTACAGAGCACTGTGCATTTGGTCCACCAATTTTTGAGGGGTGCAGAACATCTGCGGACAAAGCAGAGGAGTGGGTATGTGGGTGTCTCCAGCCAGGAGCTGCCGGAGGGTTGTGGCAGAGGAGAAGAGGCAAAGGAGGGGGTGGTGAAGGAGCACATCCTCTAGATATGTAGAGACGCTTACAGGCCAAGACTCTGGCAGAGAGGATACTGGGATAGAATACCTTTAGTGGACTTGTGTCTGCCTTCGCAGACTTGCTTGTCTGCAACCCTTTTAGACTGACAGGTGTGCGCTACTGATTTCACACGCACATGCTTTCTTTCTAAGGAGACATGTAATTAAACATTTACAGTTTGGAAAAAAGTTTCAAAGGCATCCACCAGGTACAAAGTAGGTATGATGTTCTTCCCGTAGTTTTCCTGGAGAGTCAGAAGTAAGTCTCTTGAGAGTACAGAGCCAGTCAAGAGCCAATGAGTGGACAGATGCTCACAGATGTCTTCAGGCCAAGCCTCAGGCTGGAGTCTCCATAGCAGACAGAGGCCACAACCTCAGCCCTTAGCCTTGTCCCAGGGGAGTGCAAACAAGGAAAGCTAACTTCCCTTGATTTCCTCCTTGCCCCACAGAGGACCATCCTGGTGGCAGGACTCACCCTTCACCTGGCTATGCTCCACCATCTGAAGCAGGTGACTATTGAGCCATTAAGGTACCTTCATTTGCAAGTTACTTTGAAAAGAAGTCTTTCTCTGGCAGGCTGCCTCACCTTTATGAAGCTATCTGCCAGTAGGCAGTCTTGGGCCCATCTCTGCTAATTTAGAAAAGTACAGGGCACATGTCTCTGGCATTCTAGAGTATTCAGACATTCTTGTTGTATACCCTTCTGTATGTTGCCTGACTCTAGGTGATGCTCCCAAATCAGAAGGAAGAGACTGTCAAGGATCCTTCAGAGATCATAGCTCTCTAGCTAGGAGGTCAGGTTGTACCTGAGCCAGGCAGGGAGATCTTGCTGATTGGTCCCCAGTGTTCTAATTCAGAGATTGGTTTCTTTATGTGTCCCTCTTCATGGTCTGTTGTCACTGAACAGATCTCTGCCTTGTTTGAAGATGGGCTATAAAAGCCTCCACTTTAGACAGACTGAGGGACTGGGTCCTTTGTTAATTCAGCAAATGATT
This sequence comes from Mus musculus, assembly GCF_000001635.26. Lineage (NCBI taxonomy): Eukaryota > Metazoa > Chordata > Mammalia > Rodentia > Muridae > Mus > Mus musculus. The sequence goes on from NC_000075.6 coordinate 28,283,285, forward strand.
TTTTTTAGCTGCCAACTGCAGTGAAGCTTCATGCAAAACTGTAGAGATGTGGAAAGCCATACAAAGGTGTTTTTCAAGTCACTCTCTTTTTACATTATTTGTGTGCATGTTTGTCTACACATGTGCATGAATGTGGACATGTGCTACTGCCACATAGTATTATGGAGATCAGAGGACAGCTTGCAGGTGTCCATTCTATCCTTCTACCATGTGCATGCTGGAGTTCAAACTCAGGTTATCTGGCTTCACAGTAAGTATACCAACTGGGCCATCTTGCCTGCCATTCTCTGGCTCTCAAGGGGCCAGATGATGGGACAGGTGTCAGTCTCTATCCAGGCATACCACAAGTAACAGAGATATGATGAACAATCTACCTGGAGACCCCAGCTTCAGTGCACACATGTAAGGAGGGAACAGAGAACTGGTCTACCAGGCAGATGCCCAGACTCATGTTAGAATCAGTTTATGGACAGTTGCCAACAGTTTTCATAAGCATGATTTTTCTGGATTGTGGGAATGTTGATTAGTTTTTGCAGCAGTCCCCGAAGGAAGATTCCTTTTGAAATCACTCTGTGGCTTTCTGGGTTGGTTTTTAGTGTCATCACGTTGAGATGTGCTCATTCCTGGAAATCCATGTTCCACTAGCATTTTGTGGCCTGTATTGTTTTATCCATATCCTTCTGCTACTGAATATACTTCAATCCCGTGGCTCCAGATCAGCAGGTCTGGACTTCCAGTGTCACTACCTCTGTGACCTTGAGTAAATGACTGGACCTCTCTGTGCCTCAGTTTCCTCATCAGCAAGTCACAGGAGGCAGGAATGCCTTCCTTCTGTATTTAGATATGGATTAAAGGTGGCACACAGGTAACATTGAAGATAGTAACCTTTGGAGGCTCAAAATCAGGCCCTTGTATGGGTTTCTGTCCTGAGGAACCTCTGGTCTATGCTATGAACCAGTTGACCTATTTATATCCATTCTCCTACATATACTGAACTGATCCTAGAGATCTTATCTACTTCTGGGTCACAACGTATCCTCCATGCTAAAGAGATACAGCTTATAAAATATCTAGTGAGCTTCCCTTTACTTCTTTTATGTCTTATTGTTCTCAGCTTCTCTTTGCTTCTCGGATTGGCATAGAGCATCTTCCTCCCCTTTCTCTACTTCTCCCCTCCAGCAGGAAAAGCACCACACTGTGCACCCACATGAGCATCCTCAAACCCACAAGTGCATGTGCATGTGTGTACACAACTCGCCACACCAACTGCTCCCTCTGTTGCTCTGACTTCCTTGACCTGGCCCCCTCATGTTAGCCTCTCTTGTCTGTATCTATGCCACAGCAGAGCTTGTTGCTCTATAAGAATATTACATGTATACAACATGGGATGTCTGGCTGTATATCTTCATCTGCCAGCCACATGATGCAACGTCTGTTGACAACAGTCATTTTTGCTTTTCCCTTGGCCTGGGACAATGCTTGACACCTAGCAGGCAGGGAGAAGTCCTTATTTATTCATTAAATGCACGAGTGAATGGAAGTATAATTGGATGCATCGGTCCTCAGATAGACTCAAAGTGAATGTGCTTCCTGGCTTTTAGTTACTTGACATTTACCTGCAACAAACAATTTGTCCATCTTCCTTCCATTATTTCTCTGTCTCTTTTATAATTCACATAGAACCAGTTACATATAATCCCTCACAATGGGGGCACACCATGGAATACACAAGAACGCATAAGAAAAAAGGCTTGGTGTGGGAGAAGGCCAAATCTGCTTGCCAGAATGCATATAGTCAAATCCCCCACCCACTGGTGCTGGGAACTGCTGTGCCAATCCTCCTGCAGGTGTATCACAATGAAGCCGGAAATCTATCTTCCTGGGTGTGCACAGCTGCCACCAAACACTCTGGAAAGCAGCAAGTGGTTCATGAAGAAGGCTGAAAGGGAAGTTGGTTCATTTTAGAACTGAGGAGCCCAGAGCTCCTGCAAGGTGTAGGCCCTGGGTCAGTTTGGCTTCCCTGGGGCATGTAATGAGGAGAATAGCTCCTTTAGGCTGGCATGGTGGGGTTTTATATGTGTTCTCTCACGATCAATTGCAAGAAAAAATTAGGCCAGTTTCAAGTCAAATAGGATTTTTTTCCAACAGTCTGCTCAGAGAAATGCACCTGGACACACAATCTCAGCTGGGCATTCTCTGTCTCTTGCGTCATCTCCTGCTAATAATGACTCCCATACAGAAGGAGAGGGGTAGTCATTTAAGGCGGGTGTGATCCATGTGGGGTTTGCTCACACTATCTTGGTCATGCAGGGGTTCAAATGTGTTTGTTTTGGACATATAGGCAGAGATGGATGAGAAAATGTGGACATACCGCCTCTGAGGGGAGAGTGAAATGATTTCTGGGAAATCTTTTTGCAGGGAACCATACTTGGCACATTCTTTTCCCTTCGTTGCTCATCTTCTGTGTTTTCCCCTTGATAATTTAATTACAGCAATGGGCCAGTGCCAGAACCAGAGGAACCAGCAGGAATGTCTTCAAAATTCAATGCATCCAGACAGAACGGTGGCTTGGCAAAGCTGAAGCTCTTTTAGTGCTAACCCAGATGAACCCAAGGGGCTGAAGAGGTCTCCTGTGGCCTTCAGAGACAAGCCAACTTTTACTGTTTGCTGACTTGAATAATTTAGCTGTGAGGCTAGCCTGGGGCAAACTACAGTGGGGATAGTAAGGTCAGCAAGGACACAACTAACCATGTTATGTCAAGCTCCCCTAAGCAGTGTATGCGAACATTTGGAACATATACCTCTCAAATATGACCTTCAGAAGAATGGCCTGGTGGGGACAGCAGTGGATTTCCACAACCTGGGAGCACTAGAGTGCACATGCACAAACTATGTGATTCTGGTCCCTTCTGTGTCTCTCTGTCACCTCTATAAAGACCTGGTCAGTGTTAGACCTCAATCAAACTCAATGCAATTGTTAAGAAAAACGAGAGCAGGCCAGTCATTTATGATGAGCCCATGACTCCTGCTCAAGGGCTGGGCATTTATTTCTCTTCTCCACACATGAGGAGTTTCCCAATGAATTCTGGGAAAGGTAGTCATCATGGAGATGATCCACTAATGCCATGAGGTAGCGCTTGGTATGGTACCAAGTGTTGAAGACAGGTACAGGCTTATAGCCTGAAGTACAGGTCTACCTTCCCTGCATGGGAGCCAAGCTGCCTCTCAGTTTTCCTCTGTCTCCTTTGATTGTGGATCCTACTGCTGGTGATTAATCAGTGTCTGGCAAGGGAGAGAACCGCTCCCACTGTTGCTCTGCATTCGACGACAGTGCTGCGAAGGTCATTCGCCAACAGTCTGGCTATTGATCAAAGGACTGAGGTGTTAGGATTTGGAAGCAAGTCACAGCCTTCATTGGAAGAGTTGAGTCTTCAGAGGTTTGAAGGGAACCGCTGCCTTTGGGGGCTGAAAGGGCCCTTAGGGATCCTCCTTCTCAAACTCAATCAGCCTCTAATGGGTACAACCTCACTGGAAATGCCAGGATTTGAAGAGTGTTTAGTCTTTTTAATATTGCCTTCTATCATTTCCATTTTTAATTCATAAAGCTATATTCCCAGGCGGCACCCACCTACTGTGAAAACAGATCACGTAGATTAAGCAAACAGAAGGATGCAGCATTCTTCCTTTTAATAACATAGGGCGTCAGACATCATCCCCAGGTTGGTGCAGAGGACATAAATGAGTTGGTTGCTATTGGAGCCCGGGCTGGGTATACAAAATTGCCAGGACCAAAGAAGTTTAAAGGTAACTGACAGGTATAGAAAGAGTCCATGCAGTGTGGGGCTGCTGCGGTCCTAGAGGTAGTGACAAATACAGAGACAAGCTATGTGCCCATATTGGGAAGAAGCCCCAACCTAAAGTGTCACTTCTCTTTGAAAAATAGAACCAATCAATATTAATAGCATGGTGCCATCACTGAAGAGTTATTGACATATTCAGCACTTACTGTGTGCCAAAAATGTATGCTGAGTTTTCTATGAGCATTGCCTAATTTTATCCTTAGAGCAGCGCTAAGAAGTGGGTTTTACCATCACACAGGTCAAAAAAAAAAAAAATGACAAATGCACCTGAAGAGCGATGTAAATTGAGATGGTGTGAATACCTTTCCCAAGGTCAGAGTTAAAATTGTTGTTTGGGGGCTCAGTATGAACCTGCGACTTGGACTCAATGCTGCCTGCATAGTTAATCCTGTCATCAGGCTTCTCCTGGGGAAACGTGGTTATTTCTCAGTCTTTTATAATCTGAGCCCTCATAAAGCTCTCTGATTCCTTCCCTGCTGATCAGTCCCAAGTAAGAAGGTATCTGCCTGGTTTTACACTCAGTTCTTTGTATTGTGAAACCCACAGGTGTGGTTTTTATTATACAGCATAAACCACTTCCCAGGGTGTTTGATATGCCTCCCCTTACTTCACCCTCTCTTCTGTCCTGGTGGTGTTTATTCATGTATTAATGTGAGAGCAGTTTCTGAGTTCCTGCAGAGAGGCAGTCCAGTTAAGTGTTTTTCTGCATGACTCCTGCCCCTGGGCAAGCCATAGTACCTTCCCAGTAGTTCCAGCTGCCTCTACCTATGATGTAGGTGCCTTCCCTCCTAGAAGCACCACAGATCTATCTCATCAAGACACCTTCCTCTGGGAGGCATTTGTGGACATTCGTGGCCCCTATTCCCCAGGAACAGAAACAGAAGTTGAAATAAAGCCTTCCTAGAGATAATGTATACCATTGACCTGGAAGGCCTCAGAGAGACACAGAGAAGACTCCATTTTAAGGGTTAGGGTGGGGCTAAATGAGGATGAGGATAATTTGAGGTAGAGTCAGCATGGGCCAGGCAGGAGTGGACTGTGAGGAGGAGGTGGTAGGAGGCTTCCTCTGAGATGAGGCTATTTTTGTCGAAGGAGGTCAGATAGCATCAGACAGTGAAAGGCAAGTGCGTCTGTCTGTCACTCAGCATGGAAGTGCTGACTTGATCCCGGTAATGCCGGTAACGCCGGACATTTTCCATCTGGCTGCTTGAGGATGGAAGAATGTGGAGGGTCTCCCCTCCTAAACCCTCAGCTGACTGACAAGCTTTCCTTCAGGGCTGTGACATCTGCCTGCTGATTGACAAGCCAGTCATCCAAGATTGTCAGGAAGGTCAATGTGTCTGTGTCTCTGGACTTGTTCCTCTATATGGGAAGATTCCTGTTACGCACAGCCCAAAGCTTCTGGATATTTCTGTGCTCCAAAAGCAAGGAGCACCCATTTCCAGATTCCCAGCCTTGGAGCATTTTCTTTCTTATAGAGTAGTCTCACATCAAAGATTCCCAGTGAGAACTCAGGGGCTTAACTCGATGCACATCCTGTTTCCTCATACACATTAGGGACTCAGAGTGAATGTCAGTTTATGAATCAGCAGAGTTCACCGTAAAAACACAGCTCTTCCTTCAAAGAAGATAGCAGATAGTTTATTCTGGAGGCAAATATGAGTAACCATTGATCAACCTCAAACTCCATGTTCCAAATGGAAGGAAGTTTCATGAAGTTTTCTTTATCATAAAGGAAAAGTGAGAAGTCAAAATGAAGACACTTTTAAAAGACATCAGCAGAGACATCAGAAAAGGTGGCTTCCAGCAGAGGGGAAATCTCAGCTGTGGTCCACAGATGCTATCTGGTGACATTCTAGCTTTGGGGCTGATAGAAGATGGCTGCTGCTACGTTAATACATTCCAAAAAGATTTTTATCTGTTAGTCATAGAACGTTAGGTCTGATTCAAAGATTGGCAAAGAATGGATGCTTAGGGGTCTAAAATTAGTCCAAGACACATTGTAATTAGGTCCTGAACCTACAATGGCCCAACCTCCCTACCTCATTGCATTTGTAATCAAATAGCCAGCCTTGGAAGACACAGCTCCTATCTATGAATTCCTATCCAAGGTGTCAAGAGATCAGCAACAATGACAATATACAACAGCAACAACCTTATAGTAAGAGTTATTTAAAATATGTGAATCATTTATTTCTAGAATTTTTTTCACGGAATTCTTTTGGGGTTATGGTCGGCTGTGTATAACTGTAAAAGAAATCCTAGCCATGAGTAAAGGGGGAGCATTACTGAACTCCTGAAGACAAAGTTCACTTGGTCCCCAAGGTCTGTGAGAGGAGGTTGGAGAGCTGTCTACGTCCCGAGGAGAAATGGGCCAGGGCAAATCTAATGTAACCTGACTTAGTATGCCCTGTCCTGGACTTGGTGAGGCTACACAGGCTCAGAGTCCAGAGACAAGTGAGTGTGAGCCCATGAGCTGAGATGGGTGTGCTATATTGCCACCACTGTCTTCTTTCTCCACCAGCTCTGGCCAGGTTTATCTTGTAGTGCCTGGCAGAAAAGCCCCTTCTCTCTTCCCTGTCTACACAGCCTCCTGCTCTTGAAATGCTGAAGGGAAAGCTGAAATGGGAAGCCTGCAGTAGTGTCATGGAAACCAGCCCAGCCAGCATGAGAAGGGAGGTGGGGCCAAAAGAAGAGAGAGTCAGGTGTAGGCCCTGCTGACTCCAAACTGCCCCAGATAAGCAGCAGCAGGAAATGGCAAGCAAAGGGCTGTGTAGCTCTCTGCCTGGCCCTTTTGCCAAGATCACAATGGCATGGGGGAGGAGCTGTTTCAACCAAAATCAGCAGCAGGGCTTTTCTGGCAACTTCCAGAAGAGTGAGTCAGAAGAATAAGAAGTAATTCAACCTTGAGGGTTCCAACCAGCTTTCAGCTAGAATCGTGGCCTTCATTTCCTTGTCAGAGCAAGGACTTCTGGATCTGGATTCAGCCCTGCCACACCTCAGCTGTGTGACCTTGGGAATGGCACATACCTCTCAGAGTTCCAGCTTTCTTCATCCTTAGTGAAGGGAAATGATAGCAGATCTCACAGAGGAACCTGTAAGAAATTAAGTTAGATGTTGCCTAATATCTCTGGCCTAGTGTCTGATGATGTATAAGAACCTAATCTTAGTTGCTACTACTTCAAATATTTTAAAAACCATAAATCTTTTTATATAGGGCAAAGCTATAAACAGCTCCACATACAGGGGGGAGGGGGCCTAAAGTATAGGAAATTGGGTTTAACTTAAGATGTCATGCAACAAGGCCACACACAGGTAGTGTGTGTGTGTGTGTGTGAGAGAGAGAGAGAGAGAGAGAGAGAGAGAGAGAGAGAGAGAGAGACAGAGAGAGAGACAGAGACAGAGACAGAGACAGAGACACAGAGAGAGAGACAGAGATAGAGAGACAGACAGACAGAGACAGACAGACAGGTGTATTCATAAAGGCCAGGGTGAGGCTCTGTTTTCCGACTCCACCAGCAGTGTCTCCTAATGTGCCTCACAGTTCCCCAGCAGAGAAAGGGGAGCTGTAGGGTTTGGCCACCAGCTCATTATGTACGCTATCCTAATGTCAATTTTGTTGAAATGTACACTTTGCTGTGGGAGAAGGTTCTTGTCATTTTCCCAGGTGTGCTTAGATGGGCCTGCTGCTGGGTCCGAGGCTTGTAGTGGAGGGCTCAGCTGTAGGTAGTTAGAAAGGACAGCATTGCTTCCTGACAACAGCTCACTTAGCCTCATCCATGGAGATCACAGGCTATCTTCACTCACACAAACCAACGTTTCAGTCTTGATGCCCCATGCCCTGACTACAGTTGTAATCTCTACTGCCTGGAGGATGAGATTTCTCTCTGATGGCAAATGGTAATTACAAGGTGACTGTGACCTTGGAAACTGAAGAGGATGATAAACCTGAGAGATCTGTCGTCCCTTCCTTTTCTTCAGCAGGATCAGAATTTCCCACCTCACAGTCATTTACATGCAAGCTTGTCATTTGCAGTAAGTATACATTTCATTTGCTGCCTGGAAAGGTGACAAGAATGAGTTCATATATGGGACCTTGCACTTTCCCTTGCCGGACTGGTGCCAGGTAAATTAGAGGTCAGCTAGGTTAGGAAAAGAATCTTAACTCTTGCAGGAATGCATGCCTTCTTTCAGATCTTCTGCACTATCTAGTGGTAAGACTAGTCTTTGCAAGACCTGCAGATGGACTACAGCCTCTACTTGAACACTTCTAGTAGCTGAGAGGCTCAGCACATAGTGGCTTACTCATAGTGTTTCCTGTAGTGCACTCCCTCTTTGGATTACTGTAATGATTGCCTTCATAGGATGCTTTCAGAAGCAGATATGCTACATCCTTATCTTACAAGTTCTCAAAGTTCTGATATTGACTCTGTTGATCCAAATGAGTCTTACCATCTCACTAGAATTTACTAACTCTGCACTAACCTTCATTCTGAGTTGCAGCCTTTCATGACAGACAGCATCCTCTTCCAGGGGACTAAACCTGGCATATATATTTCCCATTATCCTTCACCGGTGGTCATGTAGAACTCTGTCATGGAATGTTGGGTAGTTGAGATCATCTTAGCCCCTTGCAGAGGGAAGATGAAGATAGTGGCATGTTCAGCAACAGAGGAAAGAGCATGATGATGGGAGGGAGCATGGTGATGGGAGGGAGCATGGTGATGGGAGGAACACGATGAATGGAGGGAGCACAATGATGGGAAGGATCATGGTACAAGAAACAGACTAAGAAGGAGAAAAGGATATGGGACAGCCTCAGAGACGGGTTTGTCCTAGTGTTGACAAAACAGGTCTCCCTCCTTCTTTCCTGTCCACCTGTGCCATTGGTTCCATTTCTGAAAGCCTTTAATAGACTTCACCATATTAATCTTAAGTCATTCTTCTTGGGAATCAAGAGCCTTCCTCCTGAGGGTTCATCATTCCTTTTAGCTTCACAAGGTTCAGAGAAAGCCATGGGACACTGTGCATGTCTTGTATTAGGACCTTGTTTTTCAATTGCTTCTACAACCATGTATAGGCTCCGGAGACACATCCTGACATTTGGTATGCGTTAGGCATGTTTAAACTTACCCATTTGTGTCTTGATTGGCTATGAGTTAAGAAGATAATGAGATGTAAAAGAAATATCTGATCACCTAATCACAGCACAGGGACATGTAAGCAAATAGTAACAATGAAATTTAACATTTCTCTCACTAGACCATGGAGAATATTTTATTGATCTCTGCAATCTTTGGCAGCTATACAGTCTCTGGCACTTAGTAAGAATTTCCTCTGTATTTGTTGTTTTAAAATGAACACACACACACTGCTGCTCTATCTTGGGAAAGCAGGAGCCCTCTACACCCAGCAAAGACAGCAATCATTTACTGACTTCCAAACACTCTCCGGCTTTGCTTTTTGTTTCCACTTTGGCTTTGTGAGTAGGTTTTTAAGTTTTAGATCATTGGGTCTCGTCTACTTTGAGAAATCTGGTTTACCATGGGCGTTACTAGTGTATCCCATTGCTGTAACAAGTACAACAGGGCAGATAGTTTCAGCAACAGAAATCAATTGTCAAAATTCTGAAGGCTGAAAGCCCAAGATCAAGGTGTTGGCAGGTTGGTTTCTCCTGAGGCCTCTATCACTGTCTTGCAGTGGCTGATTCATTTAACTTACATATCTCTGGTGTCTCTGTGATGTGCAAAGTCTCTCTTCTCATGAGGAGTCATAATGTATTAAGACCCACCATGACAGCCCATTTTAACTTACTAGCCTGATAAAAAGGGTTACCTCACATTCTGAGGTTCTAGGGACTGAAGTAGATACATTTGGATTTGGGAGAAACACTATTTAGCACAGCCAGTAAGACATGGAAGGGCAATAACACACAAAGTCAACACATGCACACACACACACACACACACACACACACATTTGGCAGGAGGGAGAGAAAGAGATACAGAGACAAACAGAGGCAGAGAGACAGAGACATAGAGAGACAGACAGAAACAGAGAGAACACAGTCCTCTTCTGCTTGAGTCACCTTGGGGTAGCTTTTCTAACAAGACACTTGTGCTGGCTAGTCTTATGTCAACTTGACACAGCTAGAGTTATCTGTGCTATTCCTGGACTGGTGGTCTAGACTTCTGTAAGAAAGTAGACTGAGCAAGCCATGGGTATGAAGCCAGTAAGCAGCATTCCTCCATGGCCTCTGTATCAGGTTCTGCCTCCACTTTCCTGCCCTGCTTATGTTCCTGTCCTGACTTCCTTTGGTGATAAACAGTGATATAGAAGTTATAAGCCAAATAAACCCTTTACTTCCCAACTTGATTTTTGCTCATGATGTTTCATGCAGCAATAGAAATCCAAACTAAAACAAACCCAATACTTGGAGTCAGCCAGAATGGAGGGTATAGGCCTCAGGCCTGATTAGACTCTTCCTCCCTTCTTCAGGCCAACCTTTCTAGCCCTGCACTTCAAGCCTGATTTTGCCCACAAGCACACATAAATTACTATGCTGATATCAGCCACAACTATGACATCCTTGCAACAAGAGACAATAAGGTGCTAGTTGAGGATCTAATTCTTGGAGAGAGATTTGCCTCTGTAGTATATTAGTGAAATGACCCTGAACAAATTACTTCATTTTCAGAGTTACCCCCTCTTTATCCATAAGAATGGGTGTGTCCTACATCAGTAGGTCCATCAGCAACACAGCTGTTGAGCTACAAAGGTGGGATTCAGACCTAGTTCTCTAAGAGTCCATATCTCTAACTATCAGCTGAATGTGTCTTGTTTTTGCTGTTATTGTTGCTTTGACACACTCTCACTAGGAATCCTCTCCTGTACTAAATTCCAGATTCCTCTGCCTAAGCCAAGAGCTGGGATCTTAGGTGTACACTGCAGGCCTGGACGGACATGTGGGGTTTTCATTGTTAGTGTTGTTTGTTTGCTGTTTTGTCTTTTGTTTTTTTTTTTAACTTTATGTAGCCTCAGCATTCATGCTTAAAAAATGGCATGGTAATTTTTACCTGACTAGTTTCAAATGACACCAAAATGTTATAGGAAAAAACATCAGTCCAGCTTCAGCATGGAAGTTATTATGTAAAGACCAACAAATTGAAGTTATACCAAGTTCAAGAAAAGCCCATTCTCTGGGAGTTGTAAATGAGAACATATCTACATGCAATTATCTCTTTGCAGCTACTTTCAGTTTTGATTTCAGAATATCTGGAGATGAATGACGTATGTAAATGTGCAGAGAGATTTCAGAGTTGTCAAAGCAGATAGACTGGCACAGAGGATGTCATGGATGCTTGGTCCTAAGTGGGCACCGCTTTTGTCCTCAGCCTTTCCCACCCTGGGAAAGTGGGTTGTGCCACGATTCTGCTGTGGAGTGGCATTGTCGGCATTGGAACAACTGAAGTGCTTTGTCTTGTCAGTATGCTTGCAGTTCTTCAAAGGGACTAAATGGATGGAGGCCAGTGTGAATCTAATCTCCTCAATTTTCCAACCTCAATTCCTGTGAAGACAGAGGCAGAACCCAAACTGGAGCAATAGGATGGCAAAGATGAAAGGGCCTCTCCTGGGTACCATCTCTGTGCTCTTTCTTAGGAATCCAATTTTAGTCCTTGAACAAATGGACATAAATAATTCTAACCATTAGCAGCTAAAAATGGACAACCATTTCTGGATCAGGAGAGAGAAGGAATAATTATATTAATGTAGAGTAATTATATGTATTTATGTTCAGACTCCTCACTGAAAAGAGGAGATAAAAGTCTCTTCAGAAGGGAGTTGGTGCAGGCAGAGAAGCGCTAGGGTACAAGCAAATATTTGGGAAGCTTTCCACGTCTGAAGTAGAGAAAATGTTTGTATTCAAGCCTTTGATCTCACCAAATGCCAGGTGAGAGTTGTACACTATTCTCAAAGGAGCCGGCCCCAGGGACAACCTGGAACTGCTCAGTTCAAGTTCAGGGATGAGAGCTAGCATCTTTTGTTATGCCCTGTGCACATGTGTGGGGTCATTATCTAAAGATGATGCTCCTGTAGAAGAAACTGATATTTATTGATGTCACTCATGAGCTGCCTGCCTCAGATACTAAGAATATTGAGGAATCAGCTTTGAATTAATGTCCCTGCAAGCTTTTATAATTGATTGAGTCTGCCAATAAAGGCTGAGTTGCACCAGTTGCACTGCTTTGGGTCTAACCAATAATGCAGGTGAGCTGTTGGAATGGATTGGAGCCTGATGTACCAGAGTATGTGAGGGAATATGTAGTTGGTCATGCTTGAGTCACATGCTCTGAACATGAAGCTGATCATCATGACCAAGGAAACTTACAATGTGATTAACTAAGACTAAATCACTTGTTTGCTGTTCTGTCAAGAGGAGCCCTAGCCCCACAGACCTCAGTTACCTAAAAGGATGAAGCCTCTGTTTTCCAACAAGAAGGAAAGAAGGTACAGTAGATGCATAAACCACTAAATGCCTACTCTGAACTATGTGTTTCTCACTAGAGAACATAATCTCTTTCAGATGAAGATAAGTGACAACTCTGATTTCTCCCTCATAATGGAGAAGATTAAACAATGTAATGCACTCAAAGCACTAAGTACAGTGTTTGGCACAGAGAAGACTCTTGACAAATATTCATTCCTTCGTTCCAAATAGATAAGCTCACTTCATTTCTTTTTAAAGAGGTCTTGACATCCTAATTTGAAATGTTTTTCTAATATTTCTAGCTAGCTGGAGATCAATGCAGGTGATAACTATACAAAATAATTTTTAAAGACTACTGACTAGTGCTAGTCCTAATAATTCTAGAACTCTATATCCCCAAGCAAATGTCATGGAAACAAAAAGCACGGCCACCTTCACCATTGCCATACTCAGTCTGGGAGAACTTCCCATTCACCATCCATCAATTCACCATTCATCCATCCATTCATCTATCCATTTACTTATCTTCCATCCATCCATCTATCCACCATCCTTCCATCCATCCATCCATCCATCTGTAATCCATCTATCTATCCATCCATCCAACCATTTAGCAATCATCCATCTATCCATCCATCATTCATTCATACATCACCCATCTATCCATTATCTTTCTGTCAATTCATGCATTCATTATCCATCCATCCATCCATCCATCCATCAATTCATTCTTCCTTCCTACCATCACCCATAAACCAATACATCCACTCTCTTACCTATCCATCTATTCACATGACCATCCATTCATCCTTCCTTCAACCCATCTTCTTCCTCATCCCTTTTTGGGAGATGAATTTGGAGCATCTATTAAACAGTAGACACCTTGCTAAGTGCTGACTATAAAGTGCTTTTCTATTGGAGCTAAACAATGAAGGTGTCTTTCAGAATGTATATACCACTTATGTCACTTTGTAGAGTGAAGGAAGGTAGTAGAAAGACTGTGGAAACTTGTTTCTTTATCCCTCCTAGTACAAACTTTAGTGAGACTTTTATATTGTTTTGACTGGGGAGAAAAAATATAAATTGTACACAAAGCAAAGGTTAGAGGGAAATGTTTGGCTACCTCTGAGTAGTAGAGAGAAATTTCTCAAGGTAAGGATTAAAAATAAATTGGTAAGACTTCAAACTTTCCTGCCTGGCACAAGATCTAGATATTCAAAAGAATCTCCAAATGACCCTTTTAAATCTAAAAGGAACAGTCTTGTTAATTAAATGTTTAATGAATATTATAGCTAGCATATTAATTTCAGGTAAAATTTATGAAGCAGTAGGCTTCATTTTATATGCTGCCTTCATTTATGAGTATTGTGGATATTAATACCTTGCACCTCTCTCTCTCTCTCTCTCTCTCTCTCTCTCTCTCTCTCTCTCTGTGTGTGTGTGTGTGTATGTGTGTGTGTGTGTGTGCGTGTGTGATGTGTGGTACTGGGGGATGGAATCCACTAATGCTGATTCTTTTCTGAAAGCCTCATGATATCTCTGTTAAGTATGGTGGCAGAGTGCTGTGATCCCGGAAGTTAGGGAAACAAAGCTCAGGGCTTATGAGTAGGTGGTGTGTGCATAAAAGACCAGGAGTAGCAGTGTCAGAACAACTTGCACTTAGGGGCTTAGGTTCCATGTTATTCCCCACCAATAATTAATGTGCCAGGACATGTAGCAGAAGGTATGAGGTACACATCTTACCCAATCTAGAGGACTTCTGCATATATTTACTTTACATTAGTGTTACAGTTGGAATATGAACAGCTCCCCCACCCCCCCAAGCTTAACCAGTGAGTTGGTAAAACCCCCAAGAAGGCCATAAGTTAGAAAGCTGGGTGGCCACGAGAGAGAAGTGCTCCCTAAATGTGCTCTTGGTATGATGGGGGCTGACCTAGGAAACATCCAGTATGTGGAGGCAGTCAACCAGGACCAAAATCCTTGAGCTGCCTCTTAAGGTAATAGTGAACCTCCATAAGCTATGTTATGTGTCTGTGTTATTTATCTATCCTCTTCTATAGGAAGGGATGGATGATCTCCACTCTCCTTTTGCTGAAGGTGTTCCATGAGTCCTACTAACTACAGAGGAAGCTAGATAGTCTGTAACTTCCTCTACATGTCTGTCTCTCTGTCTTTGTCTCTGTCTTTATATACACGTGTGTGTGTGTGTGTGTGTGTGTGTGTGTGTGTTTTCCACTCTCCACATTACCTTTCCATTTTCTGTTTCTCTTTCTTCCACACACATCAGTAATTCAAACTTGGTGCATACTACAAAGTTCCTCGCAAAGTGATGTGTACACTTGTCATGATGAATGACAAGGTGGGATTTGGGCAGATAATTATCTCAGGAAGCACCATGTGAGCAGATAAGGCAAAGCTTGCTAGGAAATTGCCTTCAAGAGAGGGTGGGGGAGAGGTTCACCCTCTCCAAACAGATCTTTTTCTAGCCTGCTGCAGATGCTTTACTTAAGGAGAGTTGTAAGGCTTAGTGATAGGGTGCATCTCAGAATGCAAAGAGAGAGAGAGACAGAGAGAGACAGAGAGAGACAGAGAGACAGAGAGACAGAGAGACAGAGAGAGACAGAGACAGAGAGACAGAGAGAGAGAGACAGGGACAGGGACAGACACAGGCACACAGAGACACAAGAGACAGACAGAGAAAGAGACAGAGAGACAGACAGACAAAGACAAAGTCAGGGAGAGACAGCGAGAGGAAAAAGAGGAGGAGGAGGAAGAGAAAAGAAGGGAAAAGAAGGGAAGGGAGGAGAGGAGAAGAGATAAAAGAAGAGGGGAAGGAGGGAAGGGGAGAAAAAAGAAGGAGAGGAGGAGACAGAAAGGAAGAGAAGGGAGGGGAGGGGAATATGAGTAGTGTAGAAAGGATAGTAGAGGAGGGGAAAGAGGAGGAGAGGAGAGGAGAGAAGAGAAGAGAAGAGAGGGAAGGGGAGAAGAGGGGAGAGGAGGGGAGGAGAAGAGAGGAGGAGAAGGATACCATCCTTGTGCTCTTCCTTTTGCTTTTAAAGACATGAGGAGTGTCTTTTAAACATCTAAGGAACTGGATTCTCCACAAGTGGTGCAAAGTTTTCAAGAAAAACAAAACCAAACTAGTCTCTCTTCAAGGAGCTTTTAATAGGCTCTGAGATGATGTCTTCAAAGTTCTCTTTACTACCTGAAGTAGGGGCTAAACCCTCATGCACTTAAAAAACAGCTTTAAAAATATTCTCTCACTGCATGTGGGATTTGTAAAAACACATTCACACTTGCCTGACTTCTCACTTAACTTTCTCAGTCTCTATCAGACTTCCCTCACATGGGAAAAGCTTGTATTGCATGGAGATGTAAGTATGATTGTGTACATGCATGCATGTGTGCGAGCGTGTGTGTGTGTGTGTGTGTGTGTGTGTGTGTGCGCGCACACACACACACAGGAGCATGAAACACATGGCACACACACATACATATCATATGTCACACCTAGGAGAACACTGTCACAGCATCAGCCACAGTAGCGTGCATGGAGAGCATTGTTTCAAGGATCTTCCCTTACAGTGAAGGTGTTTGTGGTGGAGACATTGGTTGAGCATAGCTAGAGAGGAGTGCAATTGCAAATTAGTTACTTTTCCCATCACTGGGACAGAAAATCTGGGGAAAGCAAGTTACATAAGGGTGTTAGTAACTTTTGTATTGCTGGTTTGAAACGCCAGGGCTGAGATGACTTATAAAACAAAGTCTTGTGTACAACCTTGGTTTCAGAGGATTACAGTCTGTCCTAGAGGAACAGAAGCAGAGCAGCCAGCAGCTGAAACACTAACTGAAAGCTTGATTCTCCTACCACAAGCAGGAAGCAGGAATGACAGGAGTCTTGAAACCTTAAGCCTGTCCCCAGTGACACATCTCCAACAAGGCCACTCCTCCTAATCCTTCCTAAAGAAGTCTACCAACTGAAAATTGAGTATTCAAACCTATGAATGGATAGATTCAACTTCCATAGGAAGGAAGGGTTTATTTGGACCCACAGTTTGAGGACATGGTTCATCATGGTGACGATAGTGTTAGGTTGTTTGACACACTGCAATTCCAGTGAAGAACGAGAGATAAGTGCAGTTGTTCAGCTCACTTCCATATCTTTGACTCCGGGACTTCAGCTCATGAGGCAGGCTGTCCACATGTAGGGTTGGGTTTTCTACCTCAATTAATTCAATTTAAGCTCTGTCTCACAGATATGCCCAGAACTTTGTCTCCTGGGTTATTCTAGATTCTTCCAGTATGAAAACTAGGATTAACCATCACAGTATGGGATTTCAAACTATTCCAGTGTCTCTATACAAATTCCTCAATCCCTATATGTTCTCCATAACCCACTCAACCCTTCAATTACAATTTCCTACTATGCTTAGTCTACCAAAACAATGGATTACAACTGTCAGTGGATAGCACAGATCACTGGGTGTGAACACATACACACCTAATAATGATTTATCTAATTGCAAAGCACATCCATAGGCAATGTTGCACTAAGGAGGGTCTCTAAACCCATCCTGCTCAAGGTGAGAGTTACAGCAATCTGATGAAGATCCAAACAAAGCAGGCCAGACTGACAGAACAAGACATGAAATGGGGGAGTTGAAGTAGAAGTCTCAGTTTGACCTTAGCAAGATTTAGACATTTGGAAGGAAGAGATTTCTGGTGAGGAAGCAAGCTTCAAGCCAGCAAAACCCACAGCATGGAGCAAACTTGAGATGAGTGCACACTAAGAAGGAAAGCAGAGAAGAGGCTGAGGAGTGAAAGCTGCCTTAAAGATCAGACCAAGCAATGTTCTCACTCTTTTCAGACACACAGACACAGTCACAGACACAGACACAGACACAGACACAGACACAGACACAGACACAGACACAGACACAGACACAGACACAGACACAGACACAGACACTACACGAGGATCATTTACCAAAGTTGTAAAGTCAATTTCCCTTGAATAAGCCTCACCTTACCCTGGTTAAGTTGCTTTCTATATATTCCTATTTGAATGTGTGGAGAGGAACTTTCACAATCATTTCTGCAACCTGGCTTATCAACTTTACAGATTAGAACTTCTCCCCATTAAAGTTTCCAGTGAGTTATTCTGTGGTATCCAAAAGGAAACCCCGCCACTCATCCCCCACACCTTTGCAAACTTCAGAGTGACAATCAGACAGGCATTCTCCTCCCTCACCCCAGTTTCCAGTCTTGCCTTCAACTGCAATACTTGGTGTCCCTGGCAGACTCTACTGGCTGAATTACCAGATCATTACGGCCTATACAGACTGCATTTCTTAAACACAGTTATCCAAAGTTTAGTTGAGCCACAAATCTTAGAAGTGCATTTGCCCAGTGTTGGTTTCAAGCAAACAGACAACAAGCCATGTAATCAAGACTGTCATAAGAGCCATAATCACCCACAGAATGCCAGCATTAAAACCTGACAGGCCCAATCCTCGGAGGTGCAATTCACAAGTGAGAAGAGAGTGCATATATTTGCACAAATAAAAATAATCTACATTCCCGTGAACTATATAGAATGATCCACTCCATATTTATATATTGATGCTTGCCACTGGTGGGGGGAATTACAGCTGACTATTCTAATTACTCTCAAATCAAACCTATTTTTCTCTCTCTAGAGGGAAATGAGCTATAGACTTATGCCTGCACACTTCGTGGAGATACCTCCACATATCAGCCCACAAGTGTTCTTCAAGTATAACTTAGAATTTCCTGCCTCTGATCCTTCGGGGCTGCAGGTTAAAATGTAGAGTCTTAGGTCCAAGCAGGATAGATAGGTTTGCTATAGTGAGCACTTTGCTTTCACAAGGTTGTCTATTATAAGGATGAAATTGTTCACTGGCCTGGGTCCTAACCAAAATCTCCATGCCAATCCAGGTTCAAATGGAGAAGAGCTGGTAAAAGCAAACAGAATAAAAAATTGCCTTCCAACCTTTCATTGATCAAATGTCTTCATAACCATCAGACCTGCTTGACATGTTTTGGTAAATATAATCAAACATTTACAGGACACACATTTCTGGATAACTCTTAGTTGTACACGGACTTCATGCCAAGGATACATTTTAACACTCAAAGACCGTTTTCCGTGCTGCAGATTAAACCTAGCTTCATGCATGGTAGACAAGGGCCTCTACTGCCCATCTACAGCGCCCAACTCCATGGGAGCATTTCTGCTCTGTATATCACATACACTGTGACCTCTGTCTTTCCATACTTCATGAATGGTAGCTTCTCTTCCTGAGTGCGCATGACCCATGGTTCCTCGCTGTTTTCACATCTCCTGGTGTCTCCATCCTCACCAGTCAGTTCACTGATGCACTGCTGTATCTCCCATTGACAGCACACTTCTCTTTCAGGTGCTCAAGTGTCTGCCTTCTCAGCTCCTCACACGTGTTCTAGACCTCTCCCTTCTCTGAACCCCATTCTTCTCCAAGTAGCATTGAATTTTCCCTCCCAACAAAGGCTGAGATGCCCTGATTTCAAAACTCCACAATACTCCAAAATCTGGAACTTTTCTCTGTTTGAGGAGCTGGGACTGTGTGCCTGAGGCAATGTGTAGACCACTGTGCTTCTCAGCCAGCCTCTAGAACCCTTTTAAAACCTGCATTTCACAATGTTAATTTCTTACTTAAGCTCCCATGACAGAGCACAGAATAATACTCATTAAAGTTAGTGTATAAAATCACTTTCAGCTTATGACATGTGTACCAAACATATAGGGCTTTTTGTTTAGATTTATGGCCCTCAACCTAAGAAAGTTTTATAAATGCATATACCCTGAAGTCTATAACTATTAAATTCTAAGTTGGTCCCCAGGCATTTTGGGTAGGAGCTCCGAAGGCTGTTCCTGCCTTCTTTATAAAATACACTCAGTTTCCCCAATAGACATGAGGATCTTAAGGAAGGTACTTCCTGCTGCTTTCTTGCTTACAGATCATGAGATACAAGTTAACCTTCTGCACAATTAGCTCTGGACATCTGGGCCAGCCATGGCTGGATCAATGCTGTGCAATGACTCGGACTCTGGCTCCTCCTTCCCTGCGTGGAGTAGCTGTGTTTCTTGCCACCCACACAATGAAACTCAATTTCCCCAAGACTTAATTTTATAAGAAGCAGGAGAAGCCGCCACTGTGTGCTAGCATCATAGCTCACACCGCAGAAACCCACTCAGGCTGTTCTTCCCATTTCTTTCCCAACAGCCTATTTTTCAACACCCTCAGTAAATACATTTAATAATCAGTTGGTAGATTAGCATACAAAACTAGTCTTAACTAAATTTGAATTCAATCTTTATTTGAGGCAGTGATAGCTAATATTGACTGTTGCATAGAATTATGAGGTACCCCTGAGTTGGCGGCTCCGGTGGAGCTGAGATCTATTTTTTAAAACGCAGTTATTGATTTCTGCAAATAGGCTTTCCTTGAGGCTTCTGCAGATCTGGGCTTTGGGTGAATCGTGCTGAGGTGATGGATAGTGAGGGCAAGTACATTTTCCCTTTGTTCATCTACATTGTTATTAATAATAATATCTTTCATTTATAACTCCTTTCTTCGCCAAGCATTGTGAAGTGCTCTGTGGATGTACTAATGCCATATAGAGAAATCCATCACGTGTGCTGTAGGTGAGACATAGAGGTTGTCTAGTTTCACTGCTGGGCTTTTCCACAGTCTGGGACATTGAGAAAGCATCATGGCCAATCTATAAGATCTTAAGACAAGAACTGGATGTATGTAGGAATGAGTGGGGCTAAGCTGTTTGTCTGAACATCTACCTGCTCTGTACCTGCTAATGACACTGAGTCTTACAACCAGTTTACCAGGTCAGCATTCTAAGGCTCCTGTCTTGAAGAACGAACATTCCTGAGTGTAAAGTTTAACTTCTGCAAAAACTCTAGGCAGGTTTGCCATTTCAGCACCATTGCCTATATTGTTTTAATCACCCCATACTCCTAAGCATGTCGTTTTCAAACAATTCTTTCCTTCCTTTCCCTCTTGATTTGCAAGAGACTGCGATGGCACTGTGGCTGCCCAGTGTGATTCATCAAGCTCAAAGAGAGGCTGATGTACGTTGAGTCTGTTTGGCACTCCTCCATTTTATAACAGGTGGGCAGGTGTCAATCCGTGTCTACTCCGCTGCTGGGCACAGCCTCTTGGGGAGGCAGAACATGGGGAGTTTGACTGTGATTCTCCCACGCCGCCTATAGAGGAGTGCTGAGACATGGCTCAGGGGGTGGCAAAGCACGGTCTGAGATGTGGGAAAGCTGGAGCTGGTTTGGGGGGTCTCTGAGCCTGCAACAAAGCCAGGACCATGGGGTTCTCAGACTCTTGGACCTTGGTGCCACTGGGAGTTACAGAAGAGCTGAGAATGTCTAGCCTGGTACCAGGGGGAAAGGGGGAGCTCCGACTTGCCCCACCAGGTGATTTTCTTTAGCTTGGTAGTGACATGCTTCGTGTACAGAGAGGCATTCTACTGGAGAGTTAATCTCCAGCTCTGTACTTGAATGCCTTCTCCATGGGTCTTGATGAGAGAGACAATCCATGGTTCTCAAGAGTTTATTGGTTGTTTATGACAGAAAATGGGTGAATGACATACCATACCCATTCCCAGGGTAGGCCTGAGATAAAATATCTTCAGGGAGGAATGTCTGGGAAAGAAAGCTTATTGGCTAAGCCCTCTGGGCCTCTAGGTACCTCATTAGCATGGAGAACTCTGTTTCGGGCCTACATGACCATAGGATACATTTCTTTTATGTGAGGAGCATGGCACGTGTTCCAGGTCAGGAGTCTGCCAGGGAACTGGGAGTTGCCTAAGTCTCAGGTGTGTACCCACCAAGTCTCCAGGGTCTCAACCTGCTCTACTTTACCAAACTTTCTGGCATGGCTTTCCCATCCAACAAATAGGTGCATTGTTGTTATTTCACAGATACTCTCTAAGTCCCACAGAAGTTGGAGCCTTAATTTTGGCCCCCCTCCCCTTGGTTTATTTTATTTGGGTTGTATCTTTCATCTTAATAGACACATTAAAAATATGGCAATTGGCTGTAAAGCAAACTGAGAATCAGAGGAAGGCAGAGGGCAAAGAGGCCTGAGTTTGTCAGCTAAGGTCCCTTTCCCTGGACTTTACCAACTAGGTTTAGGAATACTTAATGTAGGAGATCATTTTTCCTCACTGTTTGGACACAGTG
Source organism: Mus musculus (assembly GCF_000001635.26). Classification (NCBI taxonomy): domain Eukaryota; kingdom Metazoa; phylum Chordata; class Mammalia; order Rodentia; family Muridae; genus Mus; species Mus musculus. The sequence continues at coordinate 28,304,901 of NC_000075.6, forward strand.
TTCTTGTTATTTCTATCAACAAAGAAATTGCTGGCTCCTTTCAGCTGAGGTCAGAAAAGTCAGGGTGAGTCCCTCAGCACCTCCTGGTAATTGGTGGCTGAGTTTGCCCCACCCCACACATTTAATCCTGCATAGAGTGCTAGTGACTTTCCCTCTTGGTTTTCTATCATCCTTCTACTTCTCAAGTCTGGCCTTCCCTCCATCCTCAGATCAAGGACTGTACTTGCACAGCAGTCATACCAAGCAGACCTTCAGTAGACCTACCAGGTACCCTCTGTAACACAGAACCCAGCCACAGCGCGCCCCAGGCAAGTGGGTGCTTAAGTGTCCCCTGATGTCAGCAATGATATGATGCTCTGCGGTGCTCTGGGTGCAGATTATTTTCGACCAGCTCAGCAAGACACTGGCTTAATTACCTTTCTTAATAGCTGATAAGGATCAAAGGATGAGGCGCTGCCATCCTGAATGGCACCAGCTGCCATTGCTTATTTCCTTACTGTCCCATGTTCCTAGACTATGAGGGACAATATGAGAAGTGACATCTACTGATCTTTGCTTTTCCTCCTTTGGCATGTGGCTCATCCGTGTGAGTGAGCCTTTCCCACCTGCCTGTGGCGCTCCCTGCCCACCTGATTGTTTCCTCTCTGAGGGATGCAGAAACCCTAATTACTGTTGAGCAAACCCTGCCCTTAACAATATTGACTGCTGCAAACAGTTGAAGGAAGTGTAAGGAGGGAACTCATTATACTCATTCTACAGTAAACAGAGACAAATGCAGCAAGGCGTGAGGACAGATGCAACTGGATCCTGAGCCTGATGCAGATGCATGGGTTGGAAGAGTCCTTGGAGAGTCTGTGTGTGCAAAGTAGGCCACAGAGGAGAGCCAAGGTTAAAACCCAAACTTCGCTCAGGATGCAAGATTTCCTAAAAGGGAAAATGAGTTTCATAGCCGAGTGAGCTATGATTGCTGTCTGTGGGATGAAAGCTTAGAAGGACAGTCTTGCTTCCCTGAATTTGATTTTGGTGGTCCTGTACTTCTATTGTCATCTGCTCGTATCTCTAAGACCCAGAAAACCTAGCCTATGATGTACCCATGCTGTGCAGACCATCATCTTCAGTATTGTTTGTGATTCATCTTGAAAACCCTTCTTTGCCTACCTCTTCTCCAACCTTGAGGTCCTAGAACCTGAGAACAAAGAACAGAAGAGAGAAATCTCAGGCACGGTAAAGCACAGAAAGGGCTGGAGCTTGCTCACTTTCTCGGAAGCTTCTTTGAAGATGATCCTGATGAATCAGAGGCTAGAGAGTAGAAACCAGTGGCTTTGGAGATAGTCAAAGGACTGAAGTGGCTGCACCAGTCAGCCTTGTAGAAAGCTTTCGAAGGAAGGGGTGGAGAGACAACCGGAGAAGAGAAAATGGGGCAGAGAAGATTCAGGCTCAAAATGGAGATGACTCTAATCCATTTCAATCTAAGGAGCCCCGTCCACCGCCCCCCCCTCCCCCAAGCCATGCTCATTGAGATGTGCAGGCCATCTCTGCAACTGTCGTCCTATGTATATTTATGCGGAACACCCAGAGTCACTGCAAGGAGCTGGGGCTTGTTATTTTGACTGATTACAGGCGAGTGGCTGCTTTGTAATGGCAGAAGCCACTCATTAGCTCTGGCAAGCCAGACAGAACCCATCAGCTCATTCCCACCACATCCTCCCCTGGAGGTGAATATTCAGCAGGCATTGATCTCCTTAATGAGAACACAGCCCATGCAGCTTCGATTAGCAGCAGTGGAATTTTAAATAGTTAATTATGACAAGGGGGTCAGCATGTGCACACGTGTGAACAGGTGAGCATGTGTGCTTGTGGCTTGCACACTGTGGGGGAGGGGCTCCTCAGTCACAGTACAGGCCTGGGCTTCCCAGCACTGCCAGGGAGGACAATTCCAGAGCCATCACTGGTTGCAAGAGAAGTGGTATTTATAAGACCGAGGCACTGCAAGGGAGCCCTTCACTTGGTGCCCACAGAGCCACCCAGAAATGCTGGCTTGACTCTGTGAGTCCTTTTCTTGGCACTCACAGGCCAGTCGAACATCATAGGCGATGAAGATGAATGGTGTAGTCTTCGAGGACAAATCCATCTGCTCCAAGCCAAATAACTCTCTCTTATGCCTCAGCTGAAAGACCTCCCTCCCCAAGCCCAATGAACATAATTAAGAATAGGCTGGAATGGACAGGAAGACATGGTAATTGATTGTGGCCTTTCTGCCTGGCAGCTGCACTTAATTAACCTTTAGATTCAAATATCAAGTTGTGCCTTCATGGAGTGGCATGGGGAAGGGGCTGTCTGACCCCACTTATCTCTGTTCACTACAGGGATTGGTTCAGAGGTCACCTCAGCTGGGCCAATTCTCACCCTTCCCAATGCATCTGTCACCCAAACAGCATCAGGTCCTGGAAGTTCTTCTCACCCAGAGGGTACAAGAATGCCTGGCATTTGCTTGCTAGGCCATCTGCAGCTGTGAGTTCTAATATCTACACAGGACAATGCAAAGACTGGGCTTTCTCTCAGGTTTGTGAAAAGCCAACAAAGCCACATGCATAGGCCAAGGACTAAGTGTTCAGGAAACAAAGCCAGGCAGAGCTGCTCTGGTACCATTTGTCTCCTCTCCCCGCAGAGATCACAATCACTCTTAGGTATCATCTGTAAGAACAAAGCCCAGTGGTGGTGAGGACTGTAGGAAGAGAGGGTTTCCGACTCCGCTGAGCCTTACTCCACACTCGGAGAATGGGGAGTGATGCCTTCTTGGCTCCACATAGGTCACTTGGGAGCTGGGCACAGAGCTGTGAGCTTGTCAGTTCTCATTGGAGCACTGACCCAAGCCAAGCCATCACAATGAAACTGTCTTTGAGGCTTGTTGCTAAGGGTGACAGAATATGTATCACAGGCATTGCGGTCATTGGGGCACAGCACAGCAGCACAACTCTGCACTCTGGAATCAGCAAGAGGTTCTTGCCAAGTTCAAGCCCAGTTGGAATTCTTTATACTGCTGACTCTCCAGGACTGGTGAGGAGGAGCTGCACAATGCACTGGCTGACTCTAAACACAATCAGCTCTGCCTACCTCCCTCTTCACTACCCGGTCATCAGGCTTCAAAGAAAGCCATGCTTTCTGCATGGTCCAAGGGCATATCTGAATGGAGCTGGGCATTCTGGGTGTTGGGGTTGAACAGAGTATTCCTAGTTATAGTTTCTTTGTCTTGATTTCCAAGGAAATGAGAGAAGGAAAGAGAGTGGGGAGGGAGAGACACAGAGAGAGTGGGAGAGAGATGGGGAGGAGAAGGAGGGGGAAGGGGAGGGAGAGGGGGAGGGAGAGGGAGGGAGAGGTGAGAGGGAGAGACAGAGAGAGACAGAAAGAGGGAGAAAGAGAGAAACCGAGACAGAGGGAGGGAGGGAAAAGAGAGAGAAAGAGAGTGGGCAAGGCAGGAAAGAAAGGGAAGAAAAGGTGGGTAAGCAAGATAAAACAGATACAAATACCCATTTTAGTGGGTTGAATTGGCTAAATCCATTTACAATATTTTCAATTTATGATGGACCCATTGGGATGTCAGTGGGTTGGTCTAGATCTTTTTCAGCTTTACAATGGTCAGTAAACAGAAACTTAGTAGTTCACCTGTTGAATTTTGCTTTTCCTAGGCTAGAGCCCTGAGGTATGATCCTATCACTTGCTTCTGGACAGTAGAGGCGAGTGACAGCTCCAGAGCAGCCACTGGATTGTGAGGCACACAGCCCGTACTGTATAGTGAGTTGCATTGAAGAGTCTCTCACTCCATAAATTCCAGAAGGCAGCTAGATCTGCTATGCTAGGGCTGTATCACAGATGACCAGCTATGGGGGCACTGTAACAAATTGCTTTATGAGTGACCTGAGACATAGGTGGTCAGATGAATATAGGTATTTAAGAAATAACAAGATAGTTCATGCTTTATTACAAAATAAGCTTTATGTTGGGAGGGCCGGTCCAACAGAAGGCAAATCTGAGTGTAGTACATGAAAGGATGTTTTGGCTTTTGATATTTTCTTATGCAAAAACAAATGCTGTTTCCCAGGTAATGAATGGATTTGTGGAGATATAACCCCAATATAAACCAATGAGCCACCAATATTTGCTCCTCCCCCATAATAAATAATTTCTTTACTTAGTCTTCATATTAGTTTTAGGCTGTTTCCTTATTCTCCTAATCAGGTACATTTTCTTTTCTAAAAAAGTTATTTACAGTAAGAACACTGTCCATGGGCGAGTGAGATCTCATCCTCTATCAGGCACTTGGATCCCTGTGTGGCATTGCCTGTTGGGACCAAATTCATGAAGGCATGGCCAACTTTGGTAAGGACTATACAACCTATGGCATCAAAAAAGAAAGCTATTTCTTTCCACCATGAATGCAGCTTCTACCAGCTGGAGACTAACATTCAAATTGGCCCTTCTGCCATGCCAAAGGCATGTGTACACTATGCTTCCCATGTTAGCAAGCAGTGAGCCTACAGTAGAGTTGGGAATCCTCTGAAATCTAGGGATGAACAGGAAAGCTGGATAATGGCCAAGTGGCAGTGACTGGTACCATAGATAAGCAACTACAATGAGACAAACCCACAGGGGGTTCCCGATTGTGACTCTCAAGTGATGAATTGTCCCAGAACCCCTGAAGGTTGGTAGGAATGGGACATTTGTGTGGGAAATAATGAAATCATGATGTTAGAGAATGAATTTAGCTCCCCGTATAAAAGACCAGAGAGCTAACTAGCTCCCCTCTCACTCCTGCACACCTTCTAAGAGTACAGCAGAAAGATGATTTTGTGCAGATCAGGCAAATGGTTTTAATCAAGAGCTTGGCACTGGTGGCACTCTGATCTTGGATTTCCAGATGAGAGAATATAAAAAAGAAGTGTATTGTTTGAGCCATCAGTTGGTGTGGGTTGTCAAAGCAACCGGCATTGATATTAAAAAGCAAAGCTGCATGATCAGATTCTGACTCATTCAATCCATGGCAGGACTCAGACATGACATTTTCAAAAGGACATGAGGATGGCTCCTTTACAAGTAGTTTTCAGGTTCTGTTATACAAACATTAGTCTTGGTTAATGTTGCATCCTTCTTTGTCACAGGATATTTGATCATATAGTGAACCCCAAGATTTTGAAATGGAAAATCTTGTTGTGGTGTGGCTCAGCCCTAGCACGCACCTTTTACCCAAGAGCTTTCTGTAAACAAGAGCTAAATAAACTAAATGATATGCCAATAGGTGGAACAAGTAACCAATTAGCAGGGAGTAAATGTAAGAAAACCCAGGAAAGAAAAAGGAGGGTCTTTCAGTTGAATGGTATTTAAGACAATATGGAGAAAGAAAGGGGCTTTTTCCTTTTAGGATGCCAGTGGCATAGGAAGGTCAGCTGGATGTTTCCCTGCCTTTCTGAGCTAACAGGCTTTCACCATAGCATCTGACTCCTGAGCCTTCATTTGGTAAATCAAATGTTGGGGATTTTGTTTTAAAAACACTTCTTACCATTTGTCTTTTTAAAGAAATCTTTAAATTTAAATTTAAAAATTTTAAATATACATAAGTAGGTCCTTGTAAGAGTATGCACACTTGAAAGAGGATGCCCACAGAGGCCAGAAGAGGGTGTCAGATCTCCTGGAGTTGGATTCACAGGCAGCTGTGATCAGCTTGATATGGGTGCAGAGAACTGATCATCCTTGGGATGATCAACAAGGGTTCTTAGCCATCTTTCTAGCTCTTCTGTTTGTCTCTGTGGAGAAAAATTCTTCAATAGATCCATGAGCGAGGAACATAAGATGCATTATATGTATCTGATGGATTCTACTCCTCAAGATACCATAGTAGACAAGATTTTCTGAGAATGGTGATATGTGTGTATATGTGAAACATGTGGAGAATGTTCAAGTCCGACTTTTGTTTTTATCTTCTTATTCCTGGGCATAGCTAACAAATACAGTAGGTGATGGGTTGCTATGTGCTGACAAAGAGTAAGATTTCACTTGTAACCCTGGTACCTGGTTGGTCATAAAATCAGAAAATACCCGTGAATTATATCTGTGAGAGTTTCCCCTATCTTCTATCTTTCTCTATGGAATAATAGATACCCACGTCTCAAACTACCTGTGTATTTTTGTGTCTGTTGTATCTATGTGCATTTAAACTGTATATTGTTCAGTGTCTTTCAATTTAGAAGAGAACATGACAGTTTTTGTAATCTTTTGAAGTTGTGTTTGCATTATTAGTTTCATCCTGTATGTTGCCTGGAGCAATACTACTTTCATTTTGATTGCTATATGTTTCACTATGATATACACTGGAAAGAAATATGTAAGCACCCATCAGTTCTTCTGTTTGTAGGAAACTGGGAGGATGAGAAGAGTTCTCTGAATATAAAACATGGTGACGTGAGCTGGACAGAAAAAGGCAAGCTAAAAACATGATAGATAAACTGGACAAGATTGATGCTCAAAATGTCCAGCTTAAGAAATAGTTTTGTTCAATTCAGTTTAGAATGTAGGATACTTCTCCTTTCCTCTTCTGGATCCCATGTTGTGCCCATTAAAATGAATGCTTTCTCCGGGTGTCATCTCAGGCGATAGAGCAGAGGTGTCAGTCTCCTGAGCATCCTGCGTCTAGAAGTATAGCTGTGGTTCATAGGCTTCTGGGATCTGCTGATAAATGGATGGCAGTGCTTAAATGAGCTTTGAGGCCTTTCGGCTGGCACATGACCTTCCTTGGGAGATGTAAAATTAACATCATAACCCCAACTGTGATTTGCTTGAGCAGTCCCAAAAGTGACTCTTTCAAGTTCATCTTGATGAGTGAAATGAACTGATTAGGAGTTACTTAGGAAATGGTGGATGTCTACAGCAGCTGCATTTCCCCAGAAGTTGCTAACCCTTCTTGTCCCCCACTTACCAGTCTCTTATAAGTCCACAGCAGAATTGATGCAAACATAGGTTGCTGGAACTACTGAGTGTCAAAGCAGTAAATGTGACTATAGGTTCAGAAACCCAAGGCATAGACTAAATCAAACTCTGGTATAGTTATGTTTCTAAGCATTTGTGCTTGGTACTTGTCTAAGTCAGGGATTCTGCTAGTCCCACCATGGGAAGGATGGTTTGTTTGTCTGCAGTCTGGCACATAAAACAACTAGGTGGAAGCTCATAGCAAGATGAAATTACTCTGGCTAGGATTTGGAGGTCTAGTCTCATTACAGAAGCTGTCATACCTTGCTTTATGAGAAGTAAACCAGAAATGGAAGAAAAAAAAACTGCTTTGAGGTAGCAAAGAAATAAACAGACAGTCTTGAAGGTATAGGACTTCATAAGAATATATTGTGTCTACCTCATAGGGTCTTAGTTGGAATATATCCCTTTTATGAAAACATATTATAAAATCTAAACCAAGCTGATTAATTAGTATGTATATCTCAGAGGTATGTGGAGGACACAGAGAGAATAAGTAGTTACCTGAGAAAAAGTTTTGAATTCCAATTTGTATATCAAAAAAACAGTGAACATATTGTATATGTTTGAGAAACAACAGAAAGTGTTTTTGTGTATATAGGGCCAGCAACTTGTGGAAACACACACTAATGGTGTTTTAAAGACTAGTTGGTGAACCTTAATTAGCATTTTATCACAAATCAAAGGGAAGAAAATCTAATGGGTTCTCTGGTGGTTTACACACTCACATCCCCATGATCTTGGGGACAGGTTGTCCTTTTCTTTGTAAATCTGTGTCCTGCTTTTAAGCAAATTAAGGAGAACAGAAAATCTTTGCTGCACCTGCCACATCCTAACTGTCTTCATACCAACAATCCCTCATGTCTTAAAGTGGCAACTGCTGGTCCCACACACAGACTAGTACAGGAGAATTAGAATTGATTACAGCACTGCATTTTTATGACACTTGTCCTCAACCAATTCATCACCTGCTGCATGTATAAACACCACCCTGAGGATTCAGAGGAACACAGGGCTCATCTGCACTAAGTAATATTGAGGAACCCTACAGAGACGCTGTAGTGTGGAATTCTGAACAAGTAGAACGAGCAGCATTTTAAAACCATTTTCTTCTTTAAAATATGTTACAAAGAGGATGGAGGAAGGAATCCTTTTAATTTTCAAATTTTTATTAGAAAGTATCCTTGCATTTAATTCCTCTGTCAAATGAACTATTATACTCCCAAAGAGTAATTATCTTTATCATCCCTAAATACTTAATATTTAAAGAAAATGTTTAAATAAACCATTGTTAAATTACCTAAATATGATATGCTGTGCTGAGTTTTATTTTAATGAAATTTGGAATTATTTGGAGAAATGACATAGACTAGATAAGTACAGTTTAAAAATAATTCATAGCATTATTTGAAATATTTCTTTTTGGGATATTGTATATTAACTAAAAATAATCCAGGCCATGAAAATTGAAAGATCTATATTTGTTTTAGTCTGAGAGATGTTTTATCTGGCAAAATTCAACACTTTGTTTTTCAGTGTAAAGAATAGCCCATAAGACCAAGGTAGACTGAGTAAGATTTGCCATGAAAAGAAAAAAAGAATGATCAGTTGCCCCACCCTCTGTAGCCATTGACTGACTTGGTGAATGGGATGAAGAGGAGGGTTAGAAAACACTATTATCATCCATTTGGAAGATTCCAGTCTACTTCAACATGGATGAACAGCTAAAACCATGGGTAACCACTGTGGGTCTGGGTCAGAAAGCTGAAAACATCCAGAATGCTAAGGGTAAGGCCAAGGACAAACCTAATTTTCTCACTCAGAAGATCTTCTAGCATAATTTTGGTTTTTAGGGGGGAGGGGAGTTGAATTTCTATGCACTATTCCACTAATAAAAAGATGCTTTTGAGAAATGTTTACATTTACATTGCAATTGATCAGAATTAAGTCCCTCCTAGACTTTGCAGGGTTCTCTAATACTTTATGTTCCAAAGCTCAAGGAAGAGGTTGGGCTTGATGCTAAGGATGTTATAAATGGGACAAAGGGCTATTTCAGAAGAATTGATCTTTATCATTATCTTCAGTCTTAACTGATCTCTTAATTCTTTGTTGTGGGGGTTATGCTGTGGTTTTGATATTTAACCTTATTCTTAATCTCTACCCACTAGATGCCAGAAAAATGAGCTCTCTGAGGTATTTATGACATGCCGACAATGACCCCACACAAAAGAGGTAGATAGATAGATAGATAGATAGATAGATAGATAGATAGATAGATAGATAGATAGATAGATAGATAATGTGTGTGCCTGGTCAAAGTTCCTTGTGAGGCAAAATCATACCCAAGAGAGAACTTTTATCTAGGAGATAGAATACTATCTTACAATTTAAATCCAGACAGCCTTCTGCCCTGCAGCAGGGTTTTACCTATCTGTTCATGTCTTTTCTGTTTTAGTTCATTAATGGCAAAATTTAGCATCTGTAGTAGAGATACCAATACTCTAACATACCGAAAGATCCTCCATTTGCAATGGCGTTTTACTTAAGGTATTTTTTTTTTAGTTTGTAATGCTTTTAAATTAACAAATATGTATTTAAATCTTAACCCCAGGCTCTGAAATGTCATCTTTTCCTGGCCTAGTTCTGTGCAGTATGATACTTTCATGCAGTGTTAGGTAGCAACAACAAACCATAGTTCCTAGTCAGCCACTTGTTCACAAAGGCAAGCAACATACTAACTACAGTGTGCTCCAATGCCAAAGTAAGATACTTGGCATGTACATTTATGACATCCCATTGATGTGATCAAAGACCCATTATGAAGCAAATTAAAAGAGGAAGGAGTTATTTTGGTGCAAAGAGGGAATATAGTCCACCGTGATGGAAAAACATGAGGGCAATTGATCCTGTGGTGGGAACATGGACCAGATGGTTGTTAAATGATGCCAACCAGGAAAGAGAGATATACTGATGTAGGAATAGTGCTGGGTTGTAAAGCCCAAGGCACACCACCCCTAGTGGCCCATTTCCTTCAGTCAGGTTTCATAGCCTCCCAGATCAATACCACCAGCCAGTTACTCAATGTTTAAAGACATGAGCCTATAGAGGACATGTTTCATCCAAATAATTACATTCTACCTCAGGCTCTGGTAGCCTCATGCTCATCTCTTCATGTAAAATGCATATTGTATAATGTCCAACTTCAAAAGTCCCTATAGACATCAACATTCTCAATATTGTTCAAAACCAAAGTCCAAACTCTCTTCTGAGATTCAGGGTGATATCTTAACTGTGAACCCTTATAAAATCAAATGACTGGTTACATACTTCTGGATCAGGATACTCAGGATACTGCTTTGTTCAGTTACCCTATTCAAGAGAAAGTTTTCAAATGAGTTTGCATTTTTATTCCCTAGAGGTCTCAATGTTATGGAATTTTTCCTTAAAGGTACCTTTTTTTATTGCCCTGGTGTAAAGTGTGTGTGTGTGTGTGTGTGTGTGTATTTCTCATATTCTATAAATGAATCTGGCTAATAGCACTGAGGAACAACCATGATACAGCCCTAATGCTATAGTGTTTTGAAACATCCTCTGACAAGTAAAATTAATCTTTCAATTTTTATTTCAGTTTCACTTAAATTTTCACAAGTGAAACTTAGTCAGATTCTTTGAGACACTGTAATACAAGTTGCCTAGAACCTAACTTCTAATACTGTCTTTCTTCCCCTCTGAAAGTTCTTGAGCATAGTCTTTATTGTCTGTTTCTGTGTTCATTCTTATTCTTTTTACTCCAACCAGAATGATTGATTAAGTTCTGCTTATGCCCTTTGGAAATTTCTGTGGACCTTGATTTCATACTCTTCTTCATTCCTCAGAAATCAGTTCCAACTGCCTAAGAACAACATAATTAGTTCTCTCTTAGCAGGAGCAATGACTTCACTTCTTGGTACCAATTTTCCATATAACTACTTTTCTTGTGGCTATGATCAAGTAGTTAAGAGGAAGAAATTTAAGGTAGAAAGGATTTCATTTTAGCACACAGTTTGAGGGCATACAATCTATCATGGCAGGGAAGAGCTTGATGGTAGACAGATACATGGTGGCCAGCGTGTGTGTTTGCTGCCTGTTAGATAACAGAAAGCAGGAATTGGAGAGTTAACTGGGCAGAGAGGAGCAAGGTGATGACTACTAATACCCAAATCCAGTGAACAACTTCTGCTAACCAGGTTCCACCTCTTCAAGGTTCTCCAACATCCCCAAACAGTACCACCACCTGGACACATACTATTAACACATAAGCCTATGGAGGATATTTTATATCCAAGTGTAGTTCCATGTTAATTATATTAGGTGCAATTTTAAACATGATATTTTCAACCTGTGAAGAATATGATTCTTCACAGAATATATATATATTTCTCCATTTTATATGCCAATGCCTTCTGACTGCTCCAGATCTTCTAACTTTCTAACTTTCCCTTGGACTTGGATATGAAAGGTACATTAAAAACCAAACATTCTGTCCTCCAAACAAATATAAGACTCCCCATTATGGTAGAAACTTTGGAGGAAAGGAAAATAACTAGTGCTTTAGGGGTTAAATAAGTTTAATTCTTAGAGAAGTTTTCTTGACTTAAGCATAGGTGTGCTTTCTGGAGTTGTAAAGCAAGTCTACTTTATATCAAACTATAGCATCTTGGGAAACCAAAAGATCAGGGACTCTATCCCTGCAACAGATGAAGCTGCACCAGAGAGTTCCCATTTGGTATTATCCCACTGGGTATTATCCATCTAGATGCCTGTAGTAACTCATCACAGTATGGCTCACTCTCCTTACAATGACCCTCACGGGTTGTTGCATAGCTGTGATTAAAAATGTCTCTCCTGTGAGCATGGAAAAAAGCTTCTATATCTGACTTCACTAAGTACATTCTAACCCTTCAAATATGCAAGGAGAGGTGCTGCAGTAGTCAGTAGTTCAGAGCCCTGGCTCATCTGCCAGAGGACATGGATTCAGTTTCCAGTACCCACCTTATACTCATAACCACCTGAAAATCTAGTTTTAGGAGATCCAACACCTCCTGGCCTCTGTGGACATGACATGTATGTGATGTATATAATGCAGGCAAAAATATTCATTCACATAAAATAACATATATCTTAAAGATATCTAAGAAGAGCTTGATTTCCCTGGCCTTTCCACTTTTATAACCGTGACCTCTCTTGACTTCTCTTGTTTCTGTTCTATTTACCTAGCTAGAGGCCTTATTTCTATAAATTATAAAGCTTCTTAACCTCTTATCCTTCTTAGTTTTTCTGGTCTCAACACCACTTATAGTGATCAATCTATCCCTTTCTAAGAAATTGAAGCTAGATTATTACTAATCATGTTTTCTAAATTTGCATTAACTTTTTCCCATTTGCAAATGTGTCATTTATTGTCATTAAGAACATTCAGACAACATTTAAAAAGTGGGTTCATTATGTGAGCCCATTGTATAGCCAAGTTCCCAGAGGAAGGGTACCAAGGATGCTGCTCAGCTTCTTGTTTCTTTCTGGTTTACAGTTGCTTCAGGAACGGATGGCAGGGCTTTCTATTTCTCTTCCTTGAATGTCAGCTTAGCAAACCTAGCTCATAATTCTAGCCTCTTGAGATATTTTTGTATCCTATTTTCTGTCTTGCAATTCATTTACTATTTTACCTAGCTTCACATCAGCCATAAATTTTGGCAAGTATGCTTTTAGCATCTCTGTTCAAGACATTGATAAAAAATGTAGAAAAGAATATGATTCAAGATACAGTTTTAAAACCATCACTGGAGACTTGAAATTGGCACTAATTTATTAATCAGAAAAGTGTTCACAGTTATTAAATCAATTACAGAGTTACTTCATAAAATCTTGATCCAGTCCATATTTCTTTATTATGTTACAAGGATTATTTAATGTCTCTTTAAGTATTGGAAGAATATTCTACTTCTTATAAGCATGCTCTATAGCAAGCTGCCTCCTCTTGCATGTAGCATTTTCTGGTTGATTTGTTCACCCATTCATTCACAAATTTTGTTTGTTATCAGATAATGATGGGTTCTTTCTATAGGCCAAGCACTTCACAGCATGCTAGAAGCCTTATGCTGTCAGCACTACTGTAGATCAACACCATGAGAAGAGAAAGCACTGTGCTACTGTTCATTCTATGCATGGACACCATGAAAAGACAGCATTGTAATGGCTCTCTGTGGTGCACATTTCAGCAGACTGCTACCCCAAACACTAATATGGTAACTACTTCTAGTCTCAGGTGTGGAAGAATTGGCTTCATTCTGGAGATACCTTTCAAGCTCTGCCTAGAAGAGTAAATGGGACAACCCAAATGGAAGTAGATGGGGCAGGGAGGCTAAGCATGCAAAGACAATGAAAGAATAAAGAATGTGTAGAGAGAGGTTAATTAAACTCATTGTTTTATGCTAAATAAGACCTAAATAGAAACACCTAGGAGATGGTCTCTGGCCATCAAAGGGTGTTTTATGTCTAGTAGAAACTTCCAAGCCTGTAGATTTTGGTTACATATGCAAAAGTTTTAAATTAAATGCCCCTTTGTTCCATGATACATACTAATGTCTTTAACAATGTGGCACATTTGCATAGTCTCCTTGCTGTGACTCTTTCATGAGGCATGTTTATGTACAGGTCATCCACATTAGCAGGTATATTAGGCTGGACTCCATGGAAACAGGTTCTCAGATGGAACAAGGTATTAGACTAAAGAGCTATTAGGAGGAGTACCTACAATGATAGAGAGAATCGGGTTTTTCTGAAGGGAATGTTGGAATTTCTGGAGAAGTATTACGTACCTTGTCCCAAACTATCTTCTAGAGACTCTTACTCATTTGGTCTTTGAAGAGGAGGGAGATAAGCCTCACTACTCATGTACAAGGTGCCTGACCCTTGGAAAATTGTGTAATCCCATATGAGGCATATCTGTTCCACTGAGAGTCATTTATAGAGAGGTTATCCCAGCTGATTAACCCCATCACAGCCAACACTTTTGTAATCTAAATACATGCAACTGTCTTCAAAGGACTGGAAGACGTTCATGATATCTACTATATATGACTAAAGCAAAACAAACAAAACCACCCAAAATTTCTGTGAAGGAGTATAACCTCTGATTTTTACTGAAGGCATGCTCGGGTTCTGGGGGACTGATTCTTCAGCAGGTATGCCTCACTCCATTTCAACTGCTTTCTCATGCCTGACTCACTGTCCTAGTGCAGCTATGAATCTAGCCTGCTGTCTGAGCTTAACCTTGTAGCCAACGTGATGCAGCCAGATGTCCTTGGCCCATGAGGCTATTCTTTAGCCCTCTTTTTGAGCATGTCTGCCCTCCTGGAATTTTCTGAATTTCTGAGACTATAAAATGCATGAATTTGTAGTAGACCCCCATGTTTGAAACAGTATACACAAGAAAAAGTAAACCAGAATTATAGTTTGGGGTGGAATTGCCATCTATGAGTAGCTACAGACTCTGAACAAGGATCAGACACTGAGCAAATCTAGTAAATGTGTGAAGCAATTCACAATTCCTGTCTTCATGTCTTGCTCCAGTCTGTGTGGGCTCAAGTCTGCTTCCATCAGGCACTGAGTTATTTCCACTCCAATCTCTCCATCCCTCGGCCTGCTTCTGCTTCAGTAGAAGATTTCAAAGGAGCTAAAAACACAAATTTAAGCATGTGCACCTCAGCATCCACAAGCACTTTCAGACTTTCAAGTTTTACTTCTGAAGGTTTACGCTCCTTTAAATGTTCAATTCCCCCATCCTGCCTTCCAAAGGAACCAAGAGTCTTTCTGTGGACAGGTTCATTAACAAATTAATAGAATAATCAGCAGGGCTTTGTGTGCATTTCACAGATAAAAAACTGGTAACAGCATTCTTTGACTCTTTAATGGGCTGATAAGCACCAAATATCTGCTCTGTAGCTAAGCTAATCACACAGATAAGGGAGGTTGAATCAATCCTGAGCTCTGCTGAGGTCATTTATAGATGGAGTTGTACCAGCGGTAGTCATAGGAGCACTCTGGAATGGTGAGCACAGCAAGGAACTGCTAAAGGGAAGGGAAGATAGCAAGGAAAGGACAAACTCTCAAGTCCATTGCTCTGTGCTAGAAGGCTTCAAAGCCCCAGGCTACAGTCTGTGGGGCACCAGATGTGCTGATGTAGGACAGCAGTCCTTTGTAGATCTCTCTGCTTTTGAATTGCTTTGCTATCTGATATGAAAGACTAGAAAGCAAAGAATGTTTCTTGCCTGCTTCCCCCCCTTTCTGTTTTAAATTGAGGGGACACAATTGTGTTTGTGAGTGATGGAGTAATAGCTCATGTATTTTATAGACAATTATGAAGCATTGTACTGCCCAGGCAGTAGGAATTATTCCATCCTCGCTGGACCTTGATAGGTCTGTATATGCCTGCTTTATTCTGACAGCTGGATGGGTCAATTCTTTGTTGCTGGCTACTATGGGCAGGGATAACACCTACAATCTAACTCAGAAAAGAGCTTTCCATGCTACTCTGTAAACATTTAGATCTCTTGCTGTAGAAAGGTGCCTCTACAAGGCTAGGTGAGACAGAGAAATGTCTTAATTTCTTTTCCTATGGCTATGATAAAATATTCTGACAAAAATCAACCAATGAAGGAAGGATTTAGTTTGGATGATAGTTCATGATATGGTTGATCATGGCAGTGATGTTGAGGTGTCCGGAGCTTGAAGCCTTTGATCACATTGATCCATAATTAGAAGCAAGTGGTGATAAAGGATAGTTTCTGCTCAGTTTCTAGTGTTCACTTACACAGTCCAAGGTTTCAGGCAGAAAGTAGCATTATCAACAGTAGGCAAATCTTCTCACAGTATGTAATACAGCCAACATAATTCCCACAGACATCCCATAAGCTTTGTCTAGTAATTCTAGAGTCTGTAACATTGACAGTTGACATTAGCAGTCACAGAGGACAGAAGCCACCTTCTAGATTTTAAGTGTTTGAGAAGATGTTGCTCCTTAAACCAAAGTCAAACAACAGCTTTCTGCTCCATCTTATAGGAAAGCTAATACTGAGCTTCAAATTATTAGTATTTCGATAATGTGACAAAAGCTAACTTATGCCTATGCCAGTCTGAATGAGAATGCCTCCCAAAGGCTCATGTATTTGAATACTTGGTCCTCTATTGTGGAACTATTTAGGAAGGATTAGAAGGTGTGGCATTTCTGGATGGCCATTCCTTCAGTCTTTGCTCCGAACTTTGTCTCTGTAACTCCTTTCATGGATATTTTGTTCCCCCTTCTAAGAAGGATCAAAGTATTCAGACTTTGGTCTTCCTTCTTGAGTTTCATGTGTTTTGCAAATTGTATCTTGGGTATTCTGAACTTCTGAGCTAATATCTACTTATCAGTGAGTGCATATCTAATGACTTCTTTTGTGATTGGTTACCTCACTTAGGATAATATCCTCCAGATCCATACATTTGTCTAAGAATTTCATAAATCCATTATTTTTAATAGCTGCATAGTATTCCATTGTATAAATGTACCACATTTTCTGTATCCATTTCTCTGTTGAGGGACATCTAGGTTCTTTCCAGCTTCTGGCTATTATAAATAATACTGCTATGAACATAGTGGATCATGTGTCCTTATGGGGATCCATCCGATAAACAACCACCAAACCCAGACACTATTTTGGATGCTAACAAGAGCTTGCTGCCAGGAACCTAATAAAGCTGTCTCCTGAGAGGCTCTGCCAGTGCCTTACAAATACCGAAGTGGATGCTCATGGCCACCCATTAGATGAAACACAGGGTCCCCCAATAAAGGAGCCAGAGAAAGTACCCAAGGATCTGAAGGGGTTTGCAGCCCCCCTAGGAGGAACAACAATATGAACTAACCAGCACCCCCAGAGCTCCCTGGGAATAAACCAACAATCAAAGAAAACACATGGTGGGATTTATGGTTCTAGCTGCATATGCAGCAGAGGATGGCCTAGTTGGTCATCAATGGGAGGAGAGGCCCTTGGTCCTGTGAAAGTTCTATGCCACAGAATAGGGAAATGCCAGGGCCTGGAAATAGGAGTGGGTAGGTTGAGGAGCAGGGGATGGGGGAGGGAATAGGGCATTTTTTGGAGGGGAAACTAGGAAAAGGGATAACATTTGAAATGTAAATAAAGAAAATATCTAATAAAAAAGGTGTGGCCTTTCTGGAGTAGGCATGTCAATGGGGTGGGTTTTGCAGTTAAATAGCCGCAATATCTCTCCCCTGCTCCCTAACTTCTGCTTGTGGATTAGATGTAAACTCTTTGTTACTGCTCCAACATCATGTGTATCTGCCTCAACAATGCTCTCCATGATAATAGACTTGAACTCCATTACTCTCTGGCACTATGAATCCCAAATTAAGTGCTTTTGACAGTGACTGCCAGACAGAGAATCGGGACTCCATAGTCTTATGTGCATTGCTCTTGTTCATCTCTCTGTGCCTTTCAAATAATTAACCTTGCTCCATCCATGGTGTCTACATTCTAGGCAGAAGGAAGACAGAGAAGCATGGACAAAAAAGGACTGTCCCTACTGTTTCTTTAAGGGCTTGTCCTAGAAGCTGCATATGACTTATGAGACTGAATTTAGTCACCAACTGCAGCCAACCCAAGAGATGTCTGGAGATTGCAGTATTTTATGATTAAAGGCAAAGATATGAATAGATTCTGAGTTACACTTCACAGTCTCTGACCTCCACGGCCAGGGAAGTTGCCCATCTCCTAAATGAAGGCATTCATAAAATATCATACCATTTCCAAAAGGAAAGAAAGGTTTGGGAAAGAACAGACTCACAGAAGACGTCCATGGGGGAATCTGGGTTAGATGTGTGTACACAGTGATAAGTATCTATCCATGCCTGATAGAATTTTTCCATGGATCATTGAACCATGGTATGTGGCATAAAGATTTGTGCTTGATCTATAGTCCCAAAGAAAGGTGTCATACTCCTCTTCAACCCTCAATTCTTTGTAAAGTACAATTCATTATGGAAGTAGAGAAAATCTAATCTGAAATGGTATCAACCAATGTGAGCTATCATGTGTTCCTATAGGAGAGACCAATACATGGGTGAAGAGAAGATGATAGAGTAATAGGAATAAGAAAAAATTCATTTAGACTG
Source organism: Mus musculus (assembly GCF_000001635.26). Classification (NCBI taxonomy): domain Eukaryota; kingdom Metazoa; phylum Chordata; class Mammalia; order Rodentia; family Muridae; genus Mus; species Mus musculus. The sequence goes on from NC_000075.6 coordinate 28,323,124, forward strand.
AAATCTGAGAAACTGAATTCATGGAGTGTCCCCACTTCATCTTCACAATTATATTAATTCCAAGCAATCTAGAAAGAGTCTAGAAATTATCCATCCATCCATCCATCCATCCATCCATCCATCCATCTATCCATCCATCCATCTATCATCTATCCATCCATCTGTCTGTCCATTTACCAACCTGCCCCACAGTGATCTTTTTTAGAACCTCCTCCTCTCAGGAAATAAGATTGGCAACAGACATGTGTTAGAGAACATGACATAAACAGGTTACAGAACTAGAAAGTTAGGTACTAGAGAAGACACCAGATTTTTTTTTTAATGTTTAAATTTCATGCTACCTTTCATAGGAAACTAGTAAAGATTTTAGTACGGATGTTACATACATAAAAACTTATACAGGCTCTAACTACAGAGAGGATAGATGGAACAGATAATAGTAAAGAAGAGAATCCTGTCCAATGATTATTGTGGGGATGTTGGTAATGTTAGAATGATTATAAATTGGAGAAGGGACAGCATTGAAGAAACAATAAATATTAGTGAAGTATGAAGGACTCAGAAATATCACAACTCATTCCTTTCTGTCTAGGACATGGCACTAAAAGCAGGTCACCTCACTCCAACAAGGGTTAAGTAGGCACTGAGTATAGAAGAAGTCACGTAGCATGGTATAGTTTCTCATGTGTCTGGAGTAAACTATTATCAGAAACTGGCTAATTTTGGCTTATATCAAGATATGTTTTTGCCATGATCTGAATATGCCCCCTATAGCTCATGTACTATAATCTTCACCCCAAATGCACAGTGTTGATAGATGTGATCCTTAAAAGGTTGGGCCAGAAGGGCTGTGTCCTCTCATATGGGATAATAGTAAGTTAGTTATCTCAGCAGTGGCCTTTGGATAATAGGCTAAAGTTTGATTTCCTTTCCTTTCTATCTTGTTCTTTTCTTTGTTCTTTGCCTTCTTCTGTGGGTTGATATGGGATACCTAGATACCTGCACATTACTCTTCAGTTTTCTAGCCTCCTGATCCATGAAACAAATACATTTCTATTGTTCATAAATTTCCCTGGACTATGAAAAAATAATTCCACACAGGCATAGGAAGTGCTACAGGGTAAAGGGAATTACCAAGATGAAGTGGCAATCCACTGCAGAGGATGTTTTCAGACAGGTCTTCCCTTTTTCTACCAAGCTCACCGCAGACTCTTCCTTCCTACCTTACATTTGACTGCCAATTGCCAGAAGATAGGCAGCTGTACAGCTGATTCCAAGGAAAGGGCACACCCATTAATAAAATAGTAACATCACAGGCATCCAGAAGCAAAAAAAAAAAAAAAAAAACCACCTACTTACACAAAAATTAAACTACTTAGCCACAAGTATCACTTTCTTTCCTCTCTAAAGTCTGTAAGAAATATAATAACATCTCAAGGGATGGTGACCCTGCAATCGACTTCCAGGTAAGTCAGATGGAAAAGGCAGACATCAGACAGTAGAGTGAGTTCCACACTGCAGGATGCCTACTTCTTCGAGGTAAGGGGTGGGTATCTACCTTCCTTTTGGATGAGAACAAAGCTGACAATTTCCCTGCCTTTTCATCCTCACCGCCACTTTCTCTGCTGGTATTTCTGTCCAGACTCAGTTTGGTAAAAGATGTTAGCTACTTGGCTTCTGGGAAGGGTCAATGATGTTTTGGATTGACCCATTTTTTTTTTTTTTACGTGACAATGTGATGGGCTCTGCTAACCTATGCATCCAATGTTCAGTGGGTGAGGGAGGCTGATTCTAATGCTTGTCCAAAGTTTGGGAGGAAGTATAAGATGTTTGACATTTAGAATGGATCTCTGGTCTATTTCTGTATCCATCTCTTGGAGAAGTTGTGTCCTAGGAACAGTAAAATGAACATTCAACTAATCCAGACTTCATCTTCTGTGGCCTTCAGAAAGTTAGATATATAGGAAATAGAGAGACTACTTTATTATCATAAGTAAAAGATTGCAATGTTTTCTTAGTGTGATACTTAATCTTCATTTTCTTGACTGGGTTTAGGCTCACTCAGGAGGCTGATAATGTTTATGTCTAAATATATGTGCCTGCCACCAATCAAAGAATACACATGGTAGGACTCATGGCTCCAGCTGCATATGTAGCAGAGGATGACCTAGTCAGTCATCAATGGGAGGAGAGGCCCTTGATCTTGTGAAGGTTCTATGCCCCAGTATAGGGGAATACCAGGGCCAGGAAGGAGGAGAACAGGACGAGGGCAGAGGGGATAGAGGATTTTCAGAGAGGAAATTAGGAAAAGGGGATAACATTTGAAATGTAAATAAAGAAAATATCTAATTAAAAAAAAAAAAAAGGCTTACACCCTGACAGTGAGTAGCCATCCTGTGGACTGGGAGAAAGGATACGGGAAGGATAGACCAGACAAGTACCCCTTCTTTGTTTCCTCTTTACTCTGATGCTCTGCCTAAGTGCCAGAGCTGAGTGACCATGAACCTAACAACTGAAGCATGTCCTTCCTCTCTTACATTGTGACTTCTAGGGTTTGGGTGATGATAAAAGTAATTAATATATCTAGTCCATTCCTGAAAAACAAAGATTGTCTCTGGGGAGCTGAAAAATGATACTGCACCTCAAAAAGAATAATACTCAAGTAATATAAGCTGTAATTTCTAGAATAACTATCTATCAGTTGAATGGCCCAAAGGTGGTTTTCCTGGTTGCTTATGTTGGCCTTTTTTTTTCTTTTTGTAAATGAAACGATTTCCAAATCTGATCAAAGTGGTGATGTATATAGTCACATAAAACTGTAGGAGCGAAGTAGACCTTTTATGTAAAAGAAAAAAATATGAAAAGAACATGAAGAAGGTGCTTTTGAGAGGCTGGGCTTGGCGATGGGGACATTTTGACCACAGCTCAGAGGGAAGCTAATAGCTGGACAGAGACAGGCTTTGAGGAGAAGCATGTGGTCCTGCTGTATTGGCCCAATGACACTGAATTAGATTTCTAGACCTTTGGGAACCATTGTTGTTTTAAGGCATTGAATCTGTGGTAATTGGTCGTAGCAGTCACAAGGAACTGATATAAACTCTAACATGTTTCCAATTTAAAGAGAATTTAGCTAATGGGTTAATTCTCTTTAAGTTTCCTACTCCACATTTTTATTTCAAATCTTTGTCATGTTAGTTTTCACAGATGAAAGGAGAGATTGTGTTTAATATTTTATAGTCTATCAGAAAATCACTTTGATTTTTCTATCTCATTATTTCTTCACTGATATACAGAAGATAATGCTTATAATCGTGGGGTTGTTTTAAAGTTCAAATGAGATCAAGTGGTTAAGAGTCATTACCAAGCTGTCGAGCACTGTGAAGAGTGGGGTATATGGTCTTATCAGATTGATTAAGTGATAAAATAACCTCCAGTCAATCATTTAATGTTCTCTTGCCACCCCCATACATACTCTGTTATCTGGAAAAGAATTGTACTTAACAGTAAGGGCTAGGGAGGTAGCTCCATTAATAAAGTTCTTGCCACACAGCAGGAGTATCTGAGTTCTATATTGTGGTGGTTTGAGTACATAAGCTCATATATTTAAATACTTGATCGTCAGCTCATAGAACTGATTGGGAAACATTGAGACCTATGGTCTTGCTGGAGGAGGTTTCTTGTTGCATGTGGGCTTTGCAGTTTAAAAAATCCCATGCCATTTCCAGTATGTTCTGTCTTTACCCATGCTTATAGGCCAGAATGTGAGCTGTTAGCTTCAGCTCCCACAACATGTCTACCTGTCTGCTGTGACTCTTCCTTCCATGGGTCATGCACTCATCCTCTGAGACTGTAAGCTCAACAAACTCTTCATTCTATAGGTGGCCTTGGTCATGGCATGTACAGAGCAATAGAGGAGTAGCTAGGGCACATTCCCTAATGGGCACATAAAACTGGGTACAGCATTAGTCTCTAATTCCAGCACTGCAGACTTGGAGTCAGGAGGATCCCTGAAGTTTGCCGTCCAGCCAGCCTAGCCAAAGCAGTGGGTCAGGTTTAGTGAGGAAACCTTGTCTCAAAAAACAAACAAACAACATGGAAAGAGTCTGAAGAAGTTTGAACGTTTGAAATGCACTCTTATGTCTAATGCTCCCTTAAAACCAGTGACCATGATGTTGTGGAGAGACTAATGCTTAAATCATGTAACAGCCAAGTCTGGGTAGAGGACTCAGTTTTTCTTTAACACTTGCTGAAATATTTTTCTGTCAGTTTGGCCTAAAAAAAACTGGAAGCCTTTCCTTCATTACTGATGTCAACCTTAAGAAAGAAGTGACCCCTCTACCTCAGGAACACATGTGACTTTTATCCACCTGTGCGTGCTGGAACATGCGCATTTGAGGAACTAACAATAAGGAATTCTCCCTAGTTCATCATTGTGATCAGCAGAGGCTAGTTTTATTCTTTTCTTTTTAAAAACTCCTGCCCACCATTCACCATCTTTTTGCAAGAATGTGCCTTTTCCATAAACACACATTTGTAGGCCATTGGCTTACTCTTTGAATAAAAATGAGATTGTTTTTTGGGTTATGGCTTGCACTCACCTGTTCTGGGGGCTTTCATGGTTCTTAATAGATTTTGGTAGCATAAGAAATGGTGTTAGTTATAGTTGTGGGCTTGGGGCTCTTTTTAAAGCGGGTTAGAGAGGTACTGTTGTTAAGTACTAGGCTCTGAAGAGGGTACTATACAGAAAATCTCCAGGTTTGTACTCTGATGTTTTAATGACTTCCTTTGTTAACGTTAGTTTTTTAATAGTTTCTTTTTAGTGAAATGTCTATGCAGAAATGATGGGTTTTCAAGACACTGGTACATTCAGTGCAAACAAGGCCTCCTAAAACAGGTAGCATGTGAGACAGAAATGCTTAGGGGGACTGAAGTTGTCATATTGAAAAAGAAGGTGGGAGGGACGGCCACTCTCTGCCTGGAGATAGATCCCTGTCTGCTTTCCAGTGTTGCCAAGGGAACCACCTGAAACTCCACTAAGCTCTATCTGGTAGCTCCTTCTATGGGGGAGGCTCCAGCTGTTTAAAGCCAGGTTGGCAGCCTCTTTGGCTCCCGAGATCTTGACATTTCTGACGCCTGCTTCTGGCTGCACCACATGGGCATGCTCGCAGCAGCATGCAGTGCAACAAGAAAAACCTAAATTTAAATGTTAAAAAGCTTTTGTTCATTACCAGTGGCATTTCCCCCCCTCCCCATTTGTCACTTGGAGCAGAGCTGTGACTCTTTTAATATCAAACAAATAATAAGCTCCTTCTAAAGTGATTTTTCTGACAAGGAGCTCAATATATTAAACTTTATCTATATTTTAATAGCCAATTTCACACCAAACTGCCTTCTTAATAATGTATTTACCACCTGGGGATATTATTCCAACCCATCTGGAAAGAATTGGAAATTAACTGTCCCTAAACTGGGTCTGTGTGTGCTTGCCACATGCTGTAGAAAACAGTGGTGTCATTGCTAGGGAGGGGGCCTGGGCCACCACCTAGGGAGGGTGAGATCTGGAGGAGAAGTGATAGTGGGCTTAGAGATACAGACTCCATCTTCAGAAGCAAAGCTCACTCAGTGATGAGCCAGGAAGGACCGCTGGCAGGTAAGGCAAGGCTTTGGGGAGCAAGGGGCTGCCCAATGGTGTCCGGAAGGAAAGACTTCCTGTGTACCAACTAGCAACTGGCTTGACCCAAAACATGGTTCTCAGTTCATCTCTTGATGCTTTGTCTGCATAAAGAAGAGGTTCAGCTGAGTGACTTTAGGGAGATTGTGAATGTGCATAGATAAAATGTAGAGGCAGGGTGGAAGCTTTGGGTTCGTTGTGCATTTGGGTTGCTGTAGCAAAATGCCACAAACAAAATAACTTTTAAACAAAGAAGATCTATTTCTTACAGTTCTGACAGGCCAGAGGCCTTCCATAGGGGCAGCACCAGTTTTGCTGTCTAATAAGAATCTATTCTCTGGTGCCTCCTTTTGTTCTCTGTCATTACTTAGCTTAGGGTTGTGCTGGGGCTGGGGCGTCTTTTACAAGGTGACTAATCCCACTCATGGAACTCTGTCCACATGACACCATTCATTCCTATGGGCCTGTAGACTTGGGAGTGTTGATATTTTCACATATGAATTTGTAGGGCTCAGTAAGATTTGATCATAGCATGGTTCTCTGTAAAAATGCTTTATATGTAGTTTTGTTAGTTAATTTTCATTGCTATGATAAAACAGTCAAGAAAATCATTTTAGAAGGGGGAACATTCATTTGGGTCATGGTTTCAGAAGATACAGTCTGTGGATGCTTGGTCCAATTGTTTTCAGCTAAGGTGATACTGTGTATATCATGGTAGCAAGGAATACTGATTACACAGAGAGGAAAAGGATGTCTGCAGACAAGCTTACCCTTCAAAAGTCTACTACCAATAGGACCAACAGGCCCTATCTTCTAATAACCTATTAAACTACAAACTCATCAATGGGTTAATCCTCTGATGAAGTCAGAGGTCCCCATGATTCAGCTGCTTCTCAACAGTGCCACCAGCTGGAGACCAAGCTTTCAATACATACAGTCCATTATCCACACCATAGATGTGCCTAGCACAAAGGTGAATTATTTGGAAAGTTATTGTTTCTCACTCTTACTACTTCATGGCTATGGAAACTGGCAAGGACTGACAGATCCTAAAAAAGCAATAAAGAGTAAAAGGGAAGTGCTCAAAGAATGAATAGGCCCAGAAGCCATACTAAGGAGTAAATATAACACACACAGGCTCTATTGTGGACTGAGAAGTCCAACAAAGTTTGGGGGTGATTGTGGTGAATTGGGCTCAGTTCATGCAATGAAATTCCTCCAACATTGTCAAACACCCATTTTAAGGGAAAAGGGATCCATTATCATGGATGATGCTCCAAGTTCTTTAGTGAATATAACTGTGAAAGAGAAGAATATAGGGCTGTTTCTTGTGGGATTCATAAGCATCTTAAGGGCCCTAAACATCTTCTCTGGCCGTAGGATATGTAGACCAGATAATAAAAGTATCCATAAGGATCACATCCATGCACTATCTAGTAAATAAAACAATGTTAGTATTTTTAGGACCAGAAAAGTCTCAACTCTAAAGTAAACACAATATGAATCTTCAGTGTGGACTGAACACTCATGGCTTTGAGAAGGACTATGTGGAGAAAAGCTAATTTTTAAGAAAATCTGAGGATATAAAATTTAGTCCAATATCATCTGGGGGAAAAAAAAGCACCAGTTTTAAGATGTGGTTCGTGTAGGTCAGATCTTCAAGTGTGAGAGAAAGTTAATTTTGTAGGAGAAGAATTAATATTTGTAGGAACTATATAGGCTTTTCAAAGAAGGAATGTAAGGTAGGCTTTAGTTGGCTTCTGTAAGTCAGTTTCAAATAGCTGCCTTCTATAAATAGAACAATGTGATATTTTCCCCCCTGAAGTCCCCCACTGCTGATCACCAGCATTGGGCTCCTTTCCTGGTGTCTACACCAGGGTCTATAACATACCAATGTAGATACCATATGGCTGTCATGCCTAAAAGTTAGCGCTGCCTTAACTGGTATTCCAGTCACATCTGGGATATGCACATTATGAGCAGATGAAAGGAAAAAGGCACACTTGATAGGACACTAACCCCTCCCCCCCCCATTTTCAGGCAGTAAAATGAATGTGGATCAGCACAGAATGGAAGGGGACTACAAGCAAGGGAAGCCACTTGGGAGTTGTGGTGGCTTGCCCTGAGAGCATAGCTGTAAAAAGCCAGACAACAGTGGTATTAGAAGGCTGTGTTCTCTAGTCTTGTGATTCTGTTCCCTTCTCAGAGACAAGACACTAGTGTGCTGGTGTGTGAGAAGGGGAGACGATGTGAGTGGCAGCTATATCCCAGGTCCTGGGGACCAAGGAGTCATCAGCAAATAGGAAAACTAGCTGTGACAGACAGATTGAGGAAGAGAGGGGGTGAAACCTTCCTTTAATTCTACATGTGAAGCTGTGAGTGCTGACAGTTACCCGGGGACCCCGAGATACCAGGCTCCCTAACTTAATCAGACAGATAATGCAAGCAACAGCAGTGGAGGCCACACCAGGAAATGTGGGACAATAGGAGACAGCCCTTGGGGCCTTGTGCTGTGACAGAGATAATAAATGATATAAAAATCTGTCACTGAGAGATAAGTGATGAATTAGAATCAATTATATGTTTAAAATAATAGACATTCACTTCTTCCCTACTGGAAATGGCACGGTTTGGTGTGGCCTCACAGGTCCTAACACAAGGGTGATGCTCTTTGATGTTGTGTCTACCAGACAGACTAAAATTATCACCCAGACAGACTTCCTTGGTCTGTTTTCTTTGTTTCGGGAAAAGAAAACACACAGAAAGTCGTGAGCTAGGTTCCTCAGTTTACCCCTCTCCTCACTGCTAACTGTGTCTTCATACCCACTTCCAGTGGATGTGTCGAGAGAGGGAGGGGCTCTCAGGCCGGGAATATGTTCTGAGCCTTTGCTCTTCTTCCTGTAAAACACGTGTTATAACCCTGTCTGTAATGAAGATGAACATCTGTGGAAATATGCTAATTTTTATGTTTGGTTCTAAAGCAGAACATACAGTTCTACAAGTAGACTTAGGATGTTGGCTGTAGGAGTCTGCTTTTGTTCCCCACTGTCTCTCATTTTTGCTTCTCTACTTTCTTGTCTAATGATGGGAACCCTGTGAACACTAGAGGGAAGGGAGGGAGGCAGAATGGAGAGAGGATGGGAGTGAGAAAGTTTTAGGTTCTTAGCACTTAGAACTTCAATTTGCTCTGTGTTTTCCATAGTAACATACTCATATCACTATGGTAGGTGAGGCCATTGCAAGTATTTGCTTATGTCCTAGATCCAGCTCCTATCTTTACACTGAGCACAATAGTTCACCAAGACTGTCCTAGAACCCAGCTATACCAAGCTCCCTTTTCCTCCTATCTGCCTACAAGTGTCTACTGAGTCTATATATATATATATATATATATATATATATATTGCAATTTCTTTTCAGTTTTTACATGTTTTCCTTTCTTTTTTCTTCTTCTTTTTTAATTAGATATTTTCTTTATTTAAATACCAAATGTGATCCATTTTCCTAGTTTCCCCTGTGAAAACCCCTACCCCTTCCTCCCTCCCCCTGCTCAGCAACCCACCCACTCCCTCTTCCTGACCTGGAAGTCCCCTATAATGGGGCATATTATCTTCACAGGACCAAGTGCTTCTCCTCTCACTGATGACCGACTAGGCCATCCTCTGCTACACATTTAGCTAAAGCCACAAGTTCCACCATGTGTTTTCTTTGATTGATGTTTAGTCCCAGGGTGCTCTGGAGATACGGGTTAGTTCTTATTGCTGTTCCTCCTAGGGAGCTGAAAACCCCTTCAGCTCCTTGGGTACTTTCTCTAGCTCCTTCATTGGGAACCCCGTGCTCCATCCAATGGATGGCTGTGAGCATTCACTTCTGTATTTGTCAGGCACTGGCAGAACTTCTCAGGAGACAGCTATATCAGGCTCCTGTCAGCAAGCTCTTGTTGGCATCCACAATAGTGTCTGGGTTTGGTGGTTGTTTATGGGATAGATCCCCAGGTGGGGGCAGTCTCTCGATGGTCATTCCTTCAGTCTCTGCTTCACACTTTGTCTCTGTAACTCCTTCCATGAGTATTTTGTTCCCCATTCTAAGAAGGACCAAAGTAGCTACACTTTGGTCTTCCTTCTTCTTGAGTTTCATGTGTTTTGTGAATTGTATCTTGGGTATTCTGAGCTTCTGGGCTAATATCCACTGACCAGTGAGTGCATATCATGTGTGTTCTTTTGTGATTGGGTTACCTCACTCAGGATGATATCCTCCAGACCCATCCATTTGTCTAAGAATTTTATAAATTCATTGTTTTTAATGGAAAGATCTCTCATGCTCATGGATTGGCAGGATTAATATTCTAAAAATGCCTATTTTGCTGAAAGCAATCTACAGATTCAATGTAATCTCCATCAAAATTCCAACTCAATTCTTCACAGAGTTAGAAAGGGCAATTTGCAAATTCATCTGGAATAACAAAAAACCTAGGATAGCAAAAACTATTCTCAACAATAAAAGCACCTCTGGTGGGATCACCATCCCCAATCTCAAGCTGTACCACAGAGCAACTGTGATTAAAAACTGCATGGTACTGGTACAATGACAGACAGGTAGATCAATGGAATAGAATTGAAGACCCAGAAATGAACTCACACACCTGTGATCATTTGATCTTTGACAAAGGAGCTAAAACCCTTCAGTGGAAAAAAGACAGCATTTTTAACAAATGGTGCTGGCTCAACTGGCAGTTAGCATGTAGAAGAATGCAAATAAATCCATTCTTATCTCCTTGTACAAAGCTCAAGTCCAAGTGGATCAAGGACCTCCATATAAAACCAGATACACTGAAACTTTTAGAGGAGAAAGTGGGAGAAATGCCTCATACATACTGGCACAGGGGAAAAATTCCTGAAGAGAGCACCAATGGCTTGTACTGTAAGATCAAGAATTAACAAATAGGACCTCATGAGATTACAAAGCTCTGTAAGGCAAAGGACACTGTCAATAAGGCAAAAAGGCAATCAACAGATTGGGGAAATATCTTTATGAATCCTAAATCAGAAGGAGGGCTAATATCTAATATATACAAAGAACTCAAGAAGTTAGACTCCAGAAAACCAAATAATCCTATTAAAAAATGGGGTACTGAACTAAATAAAGAATTCTCAGCTGAGGAATACCGAATGGCTGAGAAGCACCTAAAAAAAAATGTTCAACATCCTTAGCCATCAGGGAAATGCAAATCAAAACAACTCTGAAATTCCACCTCACACCAGACAGAATGGCTAAGATCAAAAACTCAGGTGACAGCAGAGTTTCAAGTGACCAGCAAGCTGGTGAGGATATGGAGGAAGAGGAACACTCCTCCATTGCTGGTAGGATTGCAAGCTGGTACAATCACTCTGGAAATCAGTTTGGTGGTTCCTCAGAAAGTTGGACATAGTACTATCAGAGGATCCAGCAATACCACTCCTAGGCACATGCCCAGAAGATGTTCCACCATGTAATAAAAACACATGCTCCCCTATGTTCATAACAGCCTTATTTATAATAGCCAGAAGCTGGAAAGAACCTAGATGTCCCTCAACAGAGGAATGGATACAGAAAATGGGGTACAATTACACAATGGATTTCTATTGAGTCTTTAAATGACCATGGCTTAACTTTGGCAAAGTTCTGTGGGACCACTGTTTTCTCCTTGGAAGGAAATGCTCTCTCCTTTTTAACAACTTGGTTGAAATTTACACATTTAATTATGTCATGTTTACTATACACCTCTAGTCGCCAAGAGAAAAAGTGGGGGGTTAGAAAACATTTTGGGTTTTTATGCATTATGTGCATTCCCTTTTTGTCAACTGAATCTAAACTAGAGTCAAGTGGAAAAAGGAAAACTTGACTGAGAAACTGCCTCCCTCAGATTGGCCTATAGTCAAGGCTGTGGATGGTATGTGCCCTGCATGAGGAGCACTGAGTTGTATAAGGAAGCAGGCTGAGGTGGGTGGGTGGGGGAGCACCCTCATAGAAGCAAAGGGAAGAGTGAAAGGGATAGGGGGTTTCCAGAGGGGAAACTTGGAAAGGGAATGAATAACATTTGAAATGTAAATAAAGAAAATATACAATAACAGAAAGAGAAAAGGAAAGGAGAGGAGAGGAGGAGAGGGGAAAGGAGGGGAGGGGAGGGGAGGGGAGGGGAGGGGAGGGAAGGGAAGGGAAGGGAAGGGAAGGGAAGGGAAGGGAAGGGAAGGGAAGGGAAGGGAAGGGAAGGGAAGGGAGGAAAAAAGAAAAAGCAGGCTGAGCAAGCCAAAGGGGAAAAATCAATAAGCACAATAAGCAGCATTCCTGTACGGTTCTGCTTCCAGGTTCCTGCTTGAGTTTCTGCCCTGCCTTCCCTCAATTATGGACTCTTATGGGGTTCTATAAGCCAAACAAACCCCTGCCTTCCCAAGTTGCTTTTGGTCATTGTGTTTGTCTCAGCAACAGAGGCCAAACTAGGACACATTGCTGGATATTTATTGTTGCATATCAAGAGTCATTGGTACTTTTTAAAGCTTCAGGTGTAGCTGCTGACAAGTGAGGGTTGCTGTGGTTCATTTGATTGCAAGCTTACTTGTGAGAAGTGTCCATGAAGAGATGTTCAGCGTGCCTTTAGGTGTACCTGTGAGGGGGCCATCAGTCTCCTAACTAAGAGAGAAAGCCACTTTGAATATGATATCCAAGGCCAGGTTGGGATTTGTTCTGCTCTCTCAGTGTTAGGCAGCGTTTGCATCACCATGGCAGAGACGGAGGGAAAACAACCTGAAGAGGTTTACTTGTTTGGGTGCAGGGCTTGAGGGGGTTCGGTCCTTGGGTGCTCAGCCACGTGGGCTTGCGCAGGGCTTGAGGGGGTTCGGTCCTTGGGTGCTCAGCTACGTGGGCTTGCGCAGAACATCCTGGCCATGGGATCAGGTGATGGGGAAGATTATGCGCTCTTGACAGATCAGTAGCAGACAGAGAGGGAACCAAATATACCCATCAAAGACAACTCTAGATACTTATTTTCTTCAGCTCTGCCCACTGCCCAAAGATCCCCCACATCTTCCACACAGAGCACCTGGCTGGGGACCAACTTCAATACAAAGGCCCACAGGGTATGTTTTATACTCAAGCTTTAATACTCTGTCTGATGGTAGCCCTAAGGTAATTGGCTGAGTTTGCCCCTCCCTGCCCACCCTGCCATGGCGCTCAGCCTCATCCCTGTCCAGAAGCAGCAATGCAGACTGACCATGGACTGAAACCTCTGAGCAGATGAGACAAGAGAAACCTCACTTGTAAGTTACTCCATCAGGCATTTTGTCACAGCAATGAAAAGTCTGGCACCGGCATTGCAATAATAGCATTCTATTCCTAAGGCAGTTCATTAAATGATGCAAAGTGGCAGTATCCAGAGGGCCCTGGACAATCCATGGTTGCTGATATGAAAAGCTCTTCAAATAGCATTCTTGTTTACTTTGATTACACACTAATGGTGTTCACCTGATTATGAACATCTTGCAGACAGAGGTGATGCTGCCCTCATCATGCCAGCACCAAGTCCAAGCCCTGGATTTGGAAGCAGCTTCAACACTTTTAATGTACACTGTATTGAAAGGGCATTGGGCTCACAGGTTACCTCCCAGTCCCCAGACATTCATTTCAACCAGCCCAGACTGCAAACACAGCTTTATACTTGAAAATCCATATCTGGGTCTTTAACCATCAGTGCCCAAAGCAGTTGCTTGTATGTGGGATGGCTGTGTTAAAACAGATCATGTGCACACTTCCCTAGCTGAACTAGGAAAGCTGAGTACTGCCTTGGAGGCAGCTCCTGTCTCTCCCAGCTCCTCCCCTTCTTCTCTTAACTCCTCCTCCGTGCACTCACACTGACCTGGTAGATTCCCAGTCTTTTGGAAGGGCTTGTATTAAAAGTTTCATTAGAGAATCACGCCAGGGGTTTTAAACAGCAGCGATCTAGCTGTAAAGGCTTGGAAGCAGTCCCCGAGTGTGCACCAGGAGTGGGCTGATGGCGGCAGTGCCAGCCACTGCAGCGCACTGGGACTCCCGCCCTGAATCTTATTTACATTGGGACTAACAATAGCTCTGCAGCCTGGCTATAAATAATTTCTGGGGAAGAGTTGTCTAATTAAACGTGCAGCAGTAAGGAAAGTGCTTTAACCACAAGGCTGGTGTCCTAATGAACGTAATCACTGTATGGGGACAGCTTAGGAATCACATCCAGACACCTCCCTGTGGAGGTAGGGAGGTAGAGGGGAAATTCGTAGGAAGAATTTCCAATCAATATTTAATTGTGCATTGTGTTAAACTAGTTTAGGGTCCTCTTTCTCCTTCTCTTTCCTCATATCAAGAGGTAAAAGGGATTTGAAAATGTAGCTTTGTAGCATGGCTTGAGCCTCAGATTCCAGTGAGACAATTGTCTCCAAGTTTTCAATGCATGGCAATTACTAGGATACACAAAAAAATATTAATTAGTAAGTGGCTTGTAAATTCTGATGGGTCCTGCCTTTAAAGAAAAAGAAGTGGGGAGTCGAATTGAAGTTTTATTCTGTCTCTGACCATGTCTGCTCCGGACTTGGTGCCCTTTAGGGCCAGGCAGTGTCCTGTGTCCTTTGGTTTCTCCAGGTCAAGCATTGGGAAGATATGACTATTCCCCCTGGATGAAGGCAATCAACTGTCATCAGTGCAGGGACAGCAGGCTTCTGCTGATATCCGAGCTACTATGAGCAGATCAGCAAGGAAGCCCAGTTCAGCCATACCTGATTCTGCTTCAGTGGAAACAACACTGTGAATTAGCTTGAGGGAAAAGTCTGTAGGATACAGGGTGGTAGTCTTTCCTTGTTATTTACAACACAGTTCTAAGGATAAAGAGGGGACCATGTGAGAAAGAATACCGTGTCATCAGGCTAATGTTTTTAAGTAATATAGGAACCATATATACAAACATCTGCAAGGACATAGTTAGAATATGTATATACAGATATTAGGTAGTTTGATGCCTTTGTGTGTGTGTGTGTGTGTGTGTGTGTGTGTGTATGAGTGAGTTTGCGAGCAAATTTGAGCACACACATGCCTTGGATATAGACTAGCTATTGCATATTGCTATGGTAACCTGCATGCTCTTGAAGACTAGTTTAAAGCATGGAAAGAGAGTATACATGTGTAGAGGTACCCCAGGCCAAGCTGCATAGAAACAGCAGGCCAACACTCACTCCATATACCCCCTGACAGTCAGAGATATAGGCATTAAGTGTGGGCACCTGTGATGAATCAAATTCACCACTGGATGTCAACGTTGCTCTAGCTAATTAGAAGACCTGCAGAAATCCTATTCTCTCTTATACTGGGGGTAGGTTTAATCTATGGAATAAATGTACCAGGGAGGAGGAGGTAAAAGCATCAACCTTCTGAAAGAGTCCACAAAGCAGAATCGGGGAACCAAATTTGGCATTTCTTCTTTCAGCCACCACTGTCCATCTAATAATCTTCTAGTTGCTTTTTCTTTATTACTCGGCTCTCCAATTAACACTCCCAGTTCTACTACATAATATAACCATTCATTTTCCTTATTGTCTAGCACTTACCACCCACATGCACATGCCAGAGTCTGAATGACAAGAGGGTAGAATTCTCATTTCTGCCATGTATATGTCTATAACTCAGCCTGATACAAAACAAATGTTTGCTAAGTATTTGATCGGAATAGATAAATGACCAATAGCGGAACTGATAATGTTTAGTTAGTAAATATAAACACAAACAGAGACCTTACGCCAATAGTAATGGGAGTTCTGTCTTCTGGGAAATGTGTGACAGTGTGGCTGGAGAAGAAAGGGCAAATGAGGATACCTAAGCTTGGAAGTGTCAAGTCACAAAGCCTGGGGGTGTCAAGGGTGTGCTGCTACTGTGACTGGGGATGGAAGATTAGCTTCTCTCAACCATAGCTCCCTGGTCAGTACAACAGAATAATTGTAACCTACCACATCTATGGAGGAGGCTTGTGGAGATCACATGTCACAGGCTACTACACAATGTACTTGGCCTGGGATAATACCATCCAGGTCCTTCTTAAGTCTCAAGTATGTTATGAGCACAAAGAACGACACACAACAAGGGGATTATTAACCTTACCCAATGGCATAGAAACTGTAGACCTCTTCCAAGTAATTCACTTTAACCACAGAAGGTCAATTTAACCAGGAATAACAAATGTAGTGGTAGTAGTAGTAGTAGCAGTAGCAGTAATAATAATATTATTAATAATAATAATGATGAAGCAGAGTTCAAAAACCATCTTGGAGAAGATGCAATGGGCCCAGTCATGGTGCTAGGGGGCTGTGAAATGTTTTTCCTTCAAGGGGTGAGCCTCTAGTCTGCTGGGTGTTTCTTCTATTCTATGGACATGTTGGCAGCATCAGGGACTTCCATGGCAGCCGTGCTAGCATCATTCTGAATCCATATGCTTAATTTTTAATAAATAAATGAAATCAAATTAAGCAAAAAAGAAAAATAGGTCTACAGTGTGGAGGCATTTCAAATTATTTACTGTGCTGTCACTTTAGGCTCATTGATGCTTGTTAATTTTTTTGAATTTGATGATAAGCACCATTTATAAGCTAAATAAGACATTATTAGCAGTATCCTGGCAGAAATGTACAAGGACACCGCTAAGCTAAGGTGAAAAATGCATTATTGAATGAAATTTAATTAGTAGATTTTGTTCTATTAGTGGTTTGAATATTGCATTTAGGAAAATAAATATAAATATGATCCAGGCAATCTTTCCAGTGAGAAAATGTCACTGGTAATATAACATCACTCCTACTCTTTCAGGCAGATGTGGGATGAAAATTGATGTCTTGGTCTCTTGCCAGTCAAAAGATTTTCTGGTTTGTGGTTCTGATAATAGCTAAGTAGAGGGGAGATGCCTTGTGTGCAGCTCCCGTGGGTAGGAAGAAGGGTACCTGGTGAGAATTAGTGTTAGCCTTTTTCTCACAGTAGTCCATTGAGCAGTGCATCTCAGAGAACTGGATGGTGGTTATAGTTTGCTTCAGTGATGTCTTAGTTAGGGGTCTCTATGGCTGTGAAGAGACATCATGACCACAGCAAATCTTATAAAAGAAAACATTTAATTGTGGCTGGCATACAGTTCAGAGGTTTAGGCTGTTATCATCATGGCAGGAAGCATGGTGGCATACGGGCAGGCATGCTGATGGAGAAGGAGCTAGGAGTTGTACATCTGCATCCACAGGCAGCAGGAAGAGAATGAAGCATGCTTCCTCTAACAAGGCCACACCCATTGCAACAAATCCTCACATCCCAAAATGTAACTCCCTATGAGCCTATGGGGAACATTTTATTTTCAAACCACTACATTCCACCCTCTGGTCCCCAGAGGCTTGTAGCCATATCATAATGCAGAAATGCATTCGTCCAAACTTCAAAAGTCCCCATTGTCTATAACAGTCTCAAACTTGTTTAAAAATCTGAAGTCTCTTCAGAGTTTCTTGTAGTCTCTTCAATGCAATCCCTTGTAAAAATCAGCATCAAAAAGCAGATTACATACTTCCAATATAAAATTGTACAGGATATGTATTACCGCCCTTCCCCCCTCCCCCCCCAAAAAAAATAAAAGGTAGGGAAGGAAGCTTAGTGAGGAAATACAGGACCAAAGCAAGACTAAAAACAAAATAGGCAAATTCCAAACTTTGCATCTCTATGTCTGATGTCAAAATGTTCATATCTCAAACTTCTTTCAGCTTTGCTGATTGCAGAACACTCTTTTCTCCTGGGCTGGTTCCACGCCTTGTTAGGAGCTTTCCTAGGCAGGTATCCCATGGCTCTGGCATCTCCAACATTTTGAGGTCTCCAAGGCAATCCAGGTTTTACCTTCACAGCTTGACACAATGGCTTCTCTAGGCCTCCATGAGGGAACACCACTGACATATGCCTGGCCTCAGTGGCTTTCCTCAGTGGGGGGAGATTCCATAACCTGCTTTGCTATTCTTGACTCTAAATTCAGAACCTTTTAGTTGAAGCTGCCAAGTTCTGCTTCTTGCTGGGGCAGAAACATGACACCCCCATTCAGTTATATCATCACCAGCTTTCTGTATTTGATGGTTTCCTTCATTGTCTAAGCTCAGCTGTCCTGAAACTTTCTGTGTATCAGGCTAACGTTAAACTCAGAGAACTTTCTTAAACCAATACAGGTGGCCCTTTAATGTAATATTATCTATCCCAATTCCCCAGTGGGGCAACACAGTTTAATCATATCACCAGCAGACATAAAGTTTATACAATTTGTTTTTCTTAAGCAAGTACATTACCCACTTCATCCAGTTAATATACACAATAATTGCATGAATTTGGTTACTAATATCTCTACTTTAATAATGAGGTCAGTGGGTCTTGGGGTACTTGGACTACTTACTGTAAGCCACACAGATAACAAACTAAGTTTTCCATGTTGTGCAGTTGCTTATCCATACACTGGAGGTAATGGTAACCTACCATGCAGTGTACTGTCAGATTAAGTTCCATGAGGACTACAGTACACTTAATTTGATTAAAATAAATGTTATTCTGAGCTTCCTATCTTCCCTGACCCTTTAATTTCTGGTGTCATCTCAAAACAAACATGTTCAGTCATCAGAATTCTCATTTCTAGGTGGTCAATGTGAAATCGTGCAGATCATAGCTCTGTTATATGACAAATAGAAAAACCAAAAGGTCTCCTCTTCCTCCTGAGGTTGTTGAGAGAAACACTTTGACAATCATAGGAGAGAGCAATAGAAATGTAAGCTGTATTACTGCTGTGGTTGTTAGTACACACAGTCATTTCCTTGCTTCAATGCCAAGTCACACTAACAGCAGTATTGGGAGTATAGATGGCGGAGATGAAGACTTTAAGAACATTTCTTTGCAGAGTTCAACTGGAGGTAAGTACAGATGCTCTCTGAGTCATGCACATTTATTTTATGGACAGCCAATATATAAGAAGTGGGGGCATCATCACTAGCCATCTACTCTAGCAAGCAGTGCTGGGAATTCTGTTTCTTTGACTATATTTTTGTGACCATTCTGACTCCTTACTACTACCCATTGCTCTTAAGTTTAGATAGCTCACATGGGGACTCATCTGCCCTCGGTTTTCCTTTGTGCCAGCTTTATAATCTCTCTCAAGTGTGTCATGTCCTTTCAACTTCCAGGAGTCACCTAACCTTGATCATGTGGGTCCCTAAATTCTTTCACACTACAGATTCTTCTGTCTCTTGTTTCTTGTGCTGATTTTGGCAGCCCAAGAATAACTTTAAATTGTCATAAAATAATTGCTTTAGTTGGAGACTTAAATTAATGACAGAATTGAAGAATTTATTTTTAAGTAAGTCATATGAAGATCAAACATATCATGAAAGATTTAAGAGAATTCCAGGCACATGAAACTGGAGTATTATAAATAATGGCCTCTAGCCCATGAAGATAAGTAGGTTGGTTTTCTCAGTATCTTTTTTTTTTCATTTTTTTAATGTTCTTTTTTTTATTGGGTATTTATTTCATTTACATTTCCAACGCTATCCCAAAAGTCTCCCACCCACTCCCCCATCCACCCACTCCCACTTCCTGACCCTGGCATTCCCCTGTACTGAGGCATATAAAGTTTGCACTACCAATGGGCCTCACTTTCCACTGATGGCCAACTAGGCCATCTTCTGATTCATATGCAGCTAGAGACACGAGCTCCGGGGGAGGGGAGGTACTGGTTAGTTCATATTGTTGTTCCACCTATAGGATTGCAGATCCCTTTAGCCCCTTGGGTACTTTCTCTAGCTCCTCCATTGGGGGCCCTGTGATCCAACCAATAGCTGACTGTGAGCATCCACTTCTGTGTTTCCTAGGCCCTGGCATAGTCTCACGAGAGACAGCTCTATCTGGGTCCTTTCAGCAAAATCTTGCTAGTGTAGGCAATGGTGTCAGCATTTGGAAGCTGATTATGGGATGGATCCCTGGATATGGCAGTCTCTAGATGGTCCATCCTTTCGTCTCAGCTCCAAACTTTGTCTCTGTAACTCCTTCCATGGGTGTTTTGTTCCCAATTCTAAGAAGGGGCAAAGTGTCCACACTTTGGTCTTTGGTCTTCTTGAGTTTCATGCATTTAGCAAATTGTATCTTATATCTTGGGTATCCTAAGTTTCTGGGCTAGTATCCACTTATCAGTGAGTACATATGATGTGATTTCTTTTGTGATTGGGTTACCTCACTCAGGACAATGCCCTCCAGGTCCATTCATTTGCCTAGGAATTCCATAATTCATTCTTTTTAATAGCTGAGTAGTACTCCATTGTGTAAATGTACCACATTTTCTGTATCCATTCCTCTGTTGAGGGGCATCTGAGTTCTTTCCAGCTTCTGGCTATTATAATAAGGCTGCTATGAACATAGTGGAGCATGTGTCCTTCTTATCGTTTGGAACATCTTCTGGATATAGGCCCAGGAGAGGTATTGTGGGATCCTCCAGTAGTACTATGTCCAATTTTCTGAGGAACCACCAGACTGATTTCCAGAGTGGTTGTACAAGCTTGCAATCCCACCAACAACGGAGGAGTATTCCTCTTTCTCCACATCCTCACCAGCATCTGCTGTTACCTGAATTTTTGATCTTAGCCATTCTGACTGGTGTGAGGTGGAATCTCAGGGTTGTTTTGATTTGCATTTCCCTGATGATTAAGGATGTTGAACATTTTTTCAGGTGCTTCTCTGCCATTCGGTATTCCTCAGGTGAGAATTCTTTGTTCAGTTCTGAGCCCCATTTTTTAATGGGGTTATTTGATTTTCTGGAGTCCACCTTCTTGAGTTCTTTTTATATATTGGATATTAGTCCCCTATCTGATTTAGGATAGGTAAAGATCCTTTCCCAATCTGTTGGTGGTCATTTTGTTTTATTGATGGTGTCTTTTGCCTTGCAGAAGCTTTGCAACTTTATGAGGTACCATTTATCGATTCTTGATCTTACAGCACAAGCCATTGCTGTTCTATTCAGGGATTTTCCCCCTGTACCCATATATTCAAGGCTTTTCCCTACTTTCTCCTCTATAAGTTTCAGTGTCTCTGGTTTTATGTGGAGTTCCTTAATCCACTTAGATTTGACATTAGTACAAGGAGATAGGAATGGATCAATTCGAAATCTTCTACATGATAACAGCCAGTTGTGCCAGCACCATTTGTTGAAAATGCTGTCTTTTTTCCACTGGATGGTTTTAGCTCCCTTGTCAAAGATCAAGTGACCATAGGTGTGTGGGTTCATCTCTGGGTCTTCAATTCTATTCCATTGGTCTACTTGTCTGTCGCTATACCAGTACCATGCAGTTTTTATCACAATTGCTCTATAGTACAGCTTTAGGTCAGGCATGGTGATTCCACCAGAGGTTCTGTTATCCTTGAGAAGAGTTTTTGCTATCCTAGGTTTTTTGTTATTCCAGATGAATCTGCCGATTTCCCTTTCTAATTCGTTGAAGAATTGAGTTGGGATTTTGATGGGGATTACATTGAATCTGTAGATTGCTTTTGGCAAGATAGCCATTTTTACTATATTGATCCTGCCAATCCATGAGCATGGGAGATCTTTCCATCTTCTGAGATTTTCTTTAATTCCTTTCTTCAGAGACTTGAAGTTCTTTTTTTTTTTTTTTTTTTTTTTGGTTTTTTAACTTCTTAGATTATTTTTATTAAAGGATCATTGGCACATTTAAAGTTTGGAGTTCAGAATAAAAAAACAAAACAATTAAAATACAGGCTAAACAGGAAGAAATTCTGGCTGAGACAGAAAATACTCACATTTTTGTTCATTTATCTTAGGTTGATGATGGGCTTGTGTTTTTTATCTATTCCAGGTCTGAGACCTCAAAACACATGGCAGCCCTGGATGTATACCTTACCCTGCACCCAGGAATGCCTTTCACCCATAGTCTTTTTTTTTTAATTAGGTATTTTCCTCCTTTACATTTTCAATGCTATCCCAAAGGTCCCCCATACCCCCCCCCAATCCCCTACCCACCCACTCCCCCTTTTTGGCCCTGGCGTTCCCCTGTACTGGGGCATATAAAGTTTGCAAGTCCAATGGGCCTCTCTTTGCAGTCTTTTTGTGGTTTAGGTATCAGAGTAATTGTGGCTTCATAGAATGAGTTGGGTAGAGTACCTTCTGTTTCTATTTTGTGAAATAGTTTGTGAAGAACTTGGATCAGATCTTCTTTGAAGGTCTGATAGAACTCTGCACTAAACCCATCTGGTCCTGGGCTTTTTTTGGTTTCTCAGTATCTTATGTTTGGGATCCTCTTTATTAGAAAAAATAGTATACTAAATGACTGAAGAGATGGCTCTGTGGTTAAGAGCACTGCTGGAATCAGCACCCACAAGTAGTTAACAGCAACCCTGAACCCCAATTCCATGAGATCTGAAGTCCTCTCTGGCCTTCATGGACACTGGATGCAGACATATAGGCAAGACACTGATAAACATAAAATAAAAATAAATAAGTCTTAAAATATGACAATAGGCCACCACAACTAAGACAAATGCATATTCACACACACACACACACACACACACACACACACACACACACACACAAACACTAAAGTATAACTTCCATTTCTATCATAAAATCCTTCACAGTTCCTTGTCCAAGCTGTCTCCTACCTCAAGGCAACTATGATTCAAGATTCAGAGTGTATGTCTTGCTTTTATTTTTGTGCAATTCATTGGATATTTAAATCTATAGTACTAATTTTTTTATTCAGGTGCATTTCATTTTCACAACAATACACATTAAAATATATGTGATTTGAGGGAAATCTTACACTAATACTTTAAATCTTTTTAGTTTAGTATATCTGTTCTTTGACAGTTTCCTACATGTATATAATTTATTCTGCGTACTCTCATCACTCACCCTCCCTTATCTCTCTATGCTCTTATCAGTGGTTTAACAAGTTAATTTTATGTCCTTGCTGATGTTGATGTTGATGATGATGAAGATGATGTATTGTGACCCTCTGAGGTGCAGTGACATGGGTTTGGTACTCTTCCTTGAAGCCTGGTGATCTCACCAATGTCTGTGATCTGAAGATAGTGTCCTGAGCTCTTCCAGAATCTATCCATAGTTTTCCAGTGAGGGGGAGAGCAAAATGAGCCTCCCCTCCAGCCATAACCAACTGATGACAGATGCCATCTTATGTAGGGCCAGTGCCAACAAATCACAGCTGATTTGAGGTCATGAATGCACTTCTGGGTATGCCATGCCCAGAAGATAGCTTCTTATAATTCTCTATGTGAGCTAGCTCTTAAATTCTTCCCACCTCTCTCTTCCTTGATTTTCCCCAAGCCTTAGGAAGGATGGCATAGATCCTTTGTCAAGGAGTGAGCACTTAATAGTTACCTATTCAAGGTCTGTCCCACCCACTGTAGAGTGATTATTGATTGTTGATTAAATAATTGAGTATTGACTAAATATGAGAATAATATTTATCTATAAGCATACATATTTAGAAGGCAGATTGATATCATGTCAATTTAGCAAAAGAATGGTAGTAAGTTCATCTCTAAGATCTATGAACTCACCAGCCATAGATTTTTATGAATTTTATGTTACTATACACATATTGCCCCACTGTGAGATAGTCTGCAATCCAGTTAGAGGCTGGCTGATTGCTGACATAATAATCATGCCATTGTTTGCCCAATGAGCGCATCTTGCCTGTCAGGTTGACACTGTATCTCTTAGTGTTCATAGTTTAAGATTGTCAATGACATCTTCCTATACTTCGTACACTAGCCAAGCAAAAGGCCTTCCATGTTCAGTTCCAGCTTGTTTCCTCTATATACTGAAAACAAGATTTGTTTCTTTAGTATTGGTCCCCCATCTAGTTTTTTCAGGCTACCAAGAGCAACAGCCACAACTTGTGTCATTTTGGAGGCCATTGATTGACAACTGATAAGGAGATATCTCACCTTATGATTTTCTGTTTGATTATCTATGGCTTCAAACACTGACCATATCCAACCATATAGAGTATTTCTATTCATACTTTTGAAAAAAATGTAACATATCTTAAATTTTTTTGATTGTTTGGATGCTTATATATGTGAATGTGCATAAAATTCAGTTGCTTATGGAGGCCCAAAAAGCAAACTGAATCCTTTGGAGCTGGAATTATATTGGTGCTTGTGAAATGCTGGACATAGCTACTAAGTACCAAATTTGGGTCCTTTGTAAGAGCAATACTCAGTCTCAACCACTACAACATCTCTCCACTCCACAGTTAATGTAGTTTTAGCTTGTAGAGCACTGGGTTTCCATATGTTTTCTGTTGGCTTGCTTCAGTTGTTTTGGTTATCCATATTTGTGTTTTACTATACTTCATTAGTTTTGTCTGATTTATATATTTCTGACTTGAAAATATAGCTCATATGACTTGTCTGCTTATGCCAATGGGTATTTAGGTTGGATCCCTAACTGTTTTCTATGATGAAAAAGTTTCTATAGGAGGAGCTGGAGAGATGGCTCAGCAGTAACAGTACTTGCTGCTCTTATAGAAGACTGGCTTCAGTTCCCAGCACCAACATTATGCTTCATAACCAACTATAACACAAGTACTATTTGATGTGACACCTTCTTTTTTCTCCACAGGTAGCAGGCACATACATGGTACAATATCTACATGCAGAGAAACACCCATACAACTAAAAGAAATTAATCTAAGAAAAAAATTAAAGATTGCTATAAACATATGTCCTGAGAAGTAGAATTTCTGGCCCAGAGTTTAGTAATGTTTAAAAATAGGAGATATTGTCAAATTGCTTACCAAAGTATTAGCTTATATTTATATTAACAAAATATAAGACTGATAAGGATTCACAGTGTTTCAAACATTTAATAATACAAAATATCATTTTATAAATTTAGTGTGTATGTACATGTGCATGCCATGTGTGGGAGATACATGTGTGGAAGCTAGAGGACCACTTTTAGGAGTCATATCTATCTTTCCACTATGTGAGTCTTGGGGACAGAACTCTGATCATTAAGCTTGGTAGTAGCACCTTTACCCACCGAACTACTTTGCCAGCCCAATCAAGACGCTTTCATGTGCTGGTTATATGTACACAGGGAGGTACTGTAAACTTGGGATTTGTAAAGTGTCTCTTATATGTGTCATCTTCTCCTAGGTGGTTTTTCACTTATTTTGTCCTTTTTTCTAATCAGTTGCTGTACTCTTATCATTGACTTATTGCTAGAAGTTCTTTAAATATTCTTGACATTGATTTTTGTCAGTTTTATGAATAGCTCCATTTTCAATCTAATTGGGATAATTAGTCCAGAGGAAAAAAAGCAAGTGTGGATTTCTTTTATCCTTTGATCAAATACACCCACTCATCTTGACCTCACCTTATCGCCTTTAATCTTATGTCCTGTAACACTAGCAGATGGAACCATGCAGTGTCAGAACTCGAGAGATGGCTACATTCATTAGTGAGTTCCAAGAGGAAATGACAGAGCTTGCAAGACCACAAGCGGAATCTTCATTTTGTTTCTTTGGAAAGAAGGGTGGAGAAGCTCTCCTGCTTTCTGTCTAGCTCTAATTAATGTGCCTTCTTCAAGCTTTAACCATCTTCTCATTTAGTAGATTATCATTGTCCAAAATAATCAGAGAGTTATAGAGGAGTCCTTCTTTTTTCCCTGTCCTTCTCTTTGCAGACATTGGAAAAGCATATAGAGATTCATTATTAATGTAGATGAGTCTCACAACTCAATAGAGCTAATTAGGAAAATGATGGAGTAAATTAGCACTTTATGAAAGTGTATTAATATTAATAAAACTGCCATTTTACCTTGAGGGTAAAACAAGAGAGAAAGAGAACATGTTCTGACCAACAAGTCACTATCTAATCCACCTGGAACCCAGACCACACTTGTTTATTTTACTATTTTTGCTTGTTATCAAAATATTCCTAATTACAGGAGAGCTGAGGGATATTTTAAAGGCACAAGTGAATTCCCACTATTTCATTATTAGGCTTGTTTAAAAGAAACGTCTCTGTATTTGTCCTTGTTGATGATAACTAGCAGCTCACTCTACCCACATGGTGCCTTCAGATACATTCTCACAGCTAGTGTGCAAGGTGGAGTGCTCCAGTGTTCCCATTGTAAGTTAGTAGCATGCACGCCAGCCTCACCCTCCCCATGCCCATTCCTGTCTGTTGCCTTTGCTCTAGCATTATCTAGTCTCTATTCTTGTTCTCCTGACATTCATTTTGCAAGATATGTCTAGTGTGATCATGTAGTAAGTCTCCGGTATTATTGTTACTCCATCTGTAGGCTTTATCTGATGTTTAGCATTGACACAAACTCCCTAGCATGTGAGGCTCTTTCACAGTGGACATAGAATATCTCTACATTGTCCTTTGTGGCCAAGTTCACTGTAATCTTTCTGCAGATGTCAGATACATTGAACCAACTGCTGCTCCCAAACAGGACTCCAGGCTCTTTGCTCTACCTAAAAACCTTCTTTCCTATGTCTCCGGACACTTACCAATAAGTCATTTTTTTACATGGTTTTGTTTATTCTGCTCCCCCACAAAAGTTCTGTTCAAAATTTGCTGTAGCTTTCTTCCCAGAACCTTCTCTGTTGGTTATAATTTCTTACTTAATAATAAGTAGTTTTCTCAAGATAGCTTCTAGAGAATTGGCATCAATTCTTGACCACCTTTGTGTTCTCTACTGTCTTGGCATAACATGTTGTCAAGAGCACGGATTGTGATGGGAAAGTAGGTGACATAGAATGTGAACGTGCCTTGTGATCCTTTAGAAAAGAAAACTTAGAAACCCAGACTGAAGCCCTGAGCTTTTCCCAGTGGTCATGAGACTTTTTGGTTCACATTTGGCTCTTGTGTCCTGGTTTGGAAAACCTAGAAGGTTAGTCATTAGAAAGTACTTAAGAGGTTCAAATTTTACAGGACTCATTATTGGAATTCCTTCTGCATCTTCAGGAGATTTGCTTAATTTGCCACTAGAGAATGGTGATCTATATGGAACTTCCTATTTTAGTTTACTAGACTTTTCTTTTTTCCTGATCATAAATAACTCTCTATTACCCATTCTTATGTTGGCAGTTACAATGCTAAACTGAAATATAATTTCTATTTAATAGAAAATAACTTTCCCTCAATTATCCAGATCTAATCCTGTACTCCATTTCCAATTCAAGTGGATTATTTTCTTGAACAGGCCTTGATTTCATTCAAAAAAATATTCACTGAGTAGATCAACTATTATGATTCTGCCAAAGGCTTGTTGATGTATTCTAATTATGAGATTGGGTTAAGTAGTTAGGATGTTGTGAACCTACTACACTCATTCCTTGGCAATTTCAATTCTGAAGACCTAGAAAGTCCTGAAGCCTGTTGAAGGCTTGCTCCTTTGCTCTCACAGTATTCTTGACTACCCCCCAGTTCATTAAATGAGTTGTTCATTTTAATCCTCAGTTTCTTCACATATACATCATTGCTGCATTTGGATTGACTTTGCGAAGCATTTTTGAGTGATTCCTGAAGTAGTTTGTATTTTTAAAATGGAATATTGTTCTCTGATTTCCAAGTGAAAGCGAAAAAGAGCAAGTCAGTGTTTGTTCTAATAGAATAAATAATAAATCTAAATTTGCAGGCTGTTCTTGGGCACTCTGGAGATGCTGGGTACTACTGTTAGCTTGAGGAATGGATATGAGAATAGTCTCCAGATGCAATTGATGCTGGTGTGATTTCTAAAGATGATTAAAATTGGCCAGAGGGAAAAAAAAAGAAGGCCTTAGAAATATACTCCAGATGGAGGTAAAAATAAAATATGTTTCAACAGAGAGGAAGATAATACCAAATGATCCTTTGGGCAGAGTAGCTCAGAATAGAAGACACAAAGCAAAACTTGCATTAACTCATAAAAAAAAGTAGGAAAAAAATCCAAACATGGGAATCTCAAACCAACAGAGAGTGTGTTTACTCTAGAAAAGAAAATGACTCATTATGAAGAAAACAGATGAGCAGATGATGAGAGAAAAGTCCAGTTTTAAGGATGGAGTTTTGATCAGTAGAAGACCCATACAACTCCTTTCTGCAGCTTGTGGGTGGATTGGTGAATATGAAAACTTCATATCCACAGTTAGGTTAAGAGAGAAAGGGAGGGAGTTTGTAATATGTACTTAGGATCTTTACTAGAAGAATACAACTAATATAAAACAATATATCCCTATAGATAATGATTATATTATATGTGATTATAATATAAAGATGTGATTATAAGAGAACTTTATTAAATTGATTATCATAATCAGTTACTAGATCATTCCATAGTTGCTGCCAGTAGACTGGAAAACCAGACAAGCAAATAGCTATTCATCTAAAAACTGAAAGCCTTAGAATAAGAGGAAGAAACAATGTAGCCTTACTCAGAGACAAAAAGCCTGGAAGCCTTCCCCACCCCCACTTGTAGAATTCCAGTTGAAATTCATAGTTTGGAGACCAGTGCATCTGTTTTCTACAGTGATGGCTGCACCAGCTCAAGAAGACTGGAGTAAGTACATGTGCATATGAACCTGCCCCCTTCTGCCTTTTCTCCTATTGGCACTCTTAGAAAATTGGCTGGTGCTGCTCCTATTCAAAGTGGGGCTTTCCTAGTCAGTTCTCCAGCACAAATTTTGGTTGTCTCTAGAAATATCCTTAATAGACACCCTCAAAGGCATGCTCTAAGTTTGTAGGCTGCTCTGCCTCAGATCGACTTGGCAATCATGGGATCCCTTAATCCACTGGCTTCGAGTTAATTACAAACAGATCATCGCACTTATACTATCCCCACCTATTTCAGACCTTGGGAAGAGACTGATTTATAATGAGAGGGGTCTCTCTTGGCAAGCTCAGATGAGCCAACAGGTATGCTGAGAGTTGTGGAGTAGATAGTTTGTGGTAAGTGTCTTTGGGTGGCTACCGTAGCTAACAGTAGTGAATTGCTTTCAGCTAGCACAAGAATGGAAATTTTAGTGACTTGAAAGTAGGTAAGAGCATGAACTGCTTTTCCATGAGACCTGGGTTCAATTGCCATCACCTACATGGTGGCTCGAAACTGTATCTTTAGTATCATGGGATCTCTAATCCTCATCCAGTCTTGTGGGTAACTGCATGCACATGACAGACATACATGTAAGTAAAACACTCATGCTCATGAAAATAAAAGGGATTTTTAAAGGAGAGAACGGGAACCTTAGTTTCATTCATTCAAAGAACTGAAGTCTACCAGTCTGCATTAAACTTGAAGAAAACTCAGACTCAGAAAAGAACCTGGCTTAGTCCACCCCTGACTTGATTGCATTGTTATGAAACCATAAGTAGATGTCTTAATTGAGTTTCTATTCACAGATTCTCTGATTAGATGATTTGAGGTTGTTTCAAGTCAATTATTTTGTGGTCATCCATTAATATCAGGAGGAGGTGTTTGTTCTGACTAAGGAATTCACAGAGAGATTGGTGGAATAAACCCTGATAGTGTTTGCTGAGGTATAAATGGAAGTTGATCAACTTATGATAGGTAAAGAAGAAATAAAAACAATCCCATCAGCTCTTACTTGACAGAAGAATCAGGTATCTCACAGTAAAAATCAGTAGACAGGCAGGCAAGGGAAAGACATTATGTCATTAGCAGAGACCACTGGCATATCATACATGGTGTGAGAGGACAATGGAAGGAAATGGAGGTGATGTGTGCAGATCCAATGAGATAGAAAATATCATAAATTACAAATAATTCAAGAAACTTTCAGACTAAACAATAACACAAGGTGACAAATACTTAATAAAAATTAATTGGGCTCTCAAAATTTTTCAGTATATCCAGGTGTGGTGGTACACGTCTGTTATCCTTGCACTTAAAGACTGAGGAAGAAGATCTTGAGTTCAGCCACACATAGGTGGATACTCATATCAGTCCCTCTGAGATTCTGGGAACATCACAGAAGAAGTGGTGGGGAGAATGAAATAGCAAGCTAATGAGATGGAATGCCATGAAATATTATCTTATGGACATGGCATGTATTAGGTTCTCAGAAATTCATAAGTACTCAATGATATAGTCATCTGTGAATTACTCATGCTCCAGTGGACAGCTCCATGCTCCTGCTCACTTAGGTGGCCCTGATTAACTCTAGAGGGTCACAAAAACAGAAACAAAAAGAAAGGGTGTTGGTGAGGATATGAAGGAAACAAAAGAGGGTTGGAGAGTGTATAAAACCAGAGTATATACATATATCAAATTGGCATAGAATAAATGGATAAAAAAATACAAAATGAAGATTCTCAGTCTAAACATTTCTGAATGTTTTCCAACCATGACAGCAGAGGTGACAAAAAGTTTCTGAGACTGGTTGGTGGTTATTGCTCAGAGTCTAATCACCAACTGGTGACCTGGGATGGAACTGTGTAAGCTCCGGGATACTAGTGAAAGAGTGGGAAACTATGTATGTAGTCAGAGAAAGCACTGGGCAATGTTCTTAGACAACCAGAGGGCCAATTCTAGTTCTTTCCATTAGTTCCCTTGCCCTGTGGAAGTTACTTAACATTTGAAATGTAATTGTCTTATCTTTTAATAATGGTGG
Source organism: Mus musculus (assembly GCF_000001635.26). Taxonomy (NCBI): domain Eukaryota; kingdom Metazoa; phylum Chordata; class Mammalia; order Rodentia; family Muridae; genus Mus; species Mus musculus. Next base: position 28,353,496 of record NC_000075.6, read on the forward strand.
TAGGGGAAGGACAATTGTTCATAGTATCTAGAGATATTTTGTAAGGATTAAATAAGATTATAACATATTCCCATGTTTTCTAATGCAATGATCTCCTCCGGGGTGTTATATAGTGAGTTTTATTTGTTTCATTCCCCTAGATTGTAATGCTGCAGGCTAGTGATATAACATATTTATTGAGATTACATCAAAAACTCTAGTAGTTGTTTGTGAAATTCATATTGAATGAATAATAACAGTAGCTACAGGGGTTCCAGGAGAGGCATTCTTCAGGATACTAAGTGATCAACTAAATGCAGTTGTAATTGTAAGCTGTTTTGTATTTGCACAGATAGATGCTTCAGGAGCAAGAGGGTGGCATATCCTACCAGAATCTGGGTAGCTACAGTAGGCATTCAACTTTCTGGACTTGCTATAGATCATGGGGAGATAGGCCAGCTCCAGGACAGGTGCTTTCTAAAGTTAAGGAACCTCTACACAACATCCTGGTTTTACCTGCAGAATTAGTAGACACAAGTCTCAATGTAAAGAAAGTCAGCTCCATTGGGAATCTAGACAGTTCTGAGTTCAACAAAGTGGAGGTGGGAAAGGTGGCTCAAAGGTACTCCACTAAAACGGTGATTGCTGAATGCTTTCCTTATGCAGTCTGTGTCATAAAGGGTCCCCAAGGCTCATGCTGAAGCTTGGTTCCCAACCTGGGGCCTAAGGAGAATCAATGGAATCTTCAGAGATGGTAACCAGTAAGAAGCTGTGAGCTGTTAGATCATGGGAGTATGTCCTTAAAGACCTCTCCCCCCCCCTTTCTCTCCCTTCTCACCTACACACTTCTACCAAAAGCCCAAGGTAATGAAACAATCAACCATAAGTTCAATCTTCTGTAACTCTCAGCCCGAGTAAACCTTTTCCCTTATTAAGTCAATTGCCCCAGGAATTTTGTCACAGTGACAGAATACTGACTAATGCATTCCTTTCATTAAGTTTACCACTTGCACAGTGATAGACAATCAGCATAATTGGCTTAGCTTCATAAATACATTTAACCACATGTAGAGCAGATATGTCATTTTCATTTAAAAATATGTAGTGGGATATTTTATAAATGTGAATAATTTGTTGGTGAAGAATAAATATTAGACACCAGCCGCAGTCTCAAAGTGGTTAAGCCATTGGGAGGTTGAGCCACTGGGAGGTTATTTAAGGATGAGGTGATGTAAACTCACAGCAGGATACTAGTCCAGGAATTTGCACAGAACTTGTGGTGGGGTAGTGGGCATTTGCATCAGAGAACAATGTGAAGTCTTTTTCCATCTCCCATAACCAGTACCTGGTACAATGCTAGCATAAAGCAGTAACTATATATTTCTCAATCAACTAATTGACTTTTGTTAAAGTGGTCAAGTGGCACTAAGTATGGAACAAGCCCAGAAGCAGTGTTACTTTTTTTTTTTTTCCTGTGTAGAACTCTGGTGATGGGAGAGTCTTTCTTGCCTTGCTTAAAGACCCTTGTCAAGGTCTTTAGCAAAGAGTTTGATAAGGAGAGATGCTGGGACCACACTTGTATAGTAACCTCTGAGGCTGGAGGGGGCTGTCCCAATCTCCTGGTGAGTGAGGACTCTAACACCACTAGCAGCTGTTCAGAGGCCCAAAAGCAGCAGCATCCAAAGAGCTATCATAATTTGGCAAGCAGTGCTCCAATCAGTAGCCTTCCTAATGCATGTAATTGTTATGCAAATGAACCACAGAACATTACCCAGGCTGAGAATGAGAATTTCAGCTCTGTGATTTACAAGGAGCCCAGGGGCCCAAGAAAAGTGGTGTGCCCACACACCAGAGGGAACAGCCTAGCTGTCTTATTAAAGTTGACTGTTGGAGTAAATGATGTTAGTTTGTTATTGTGCAATAGGAGAATAGAACCCAGGGCCTTATATTAGGTAAGAGCCTTATATTAGGTAAGGGCCTTATATTAGGTAAGAGCCAGACCATTGAGCTACATCTTCAGTTCTTTCAAATTGCAATATAGGATCACACAGTACTAAACCTGCCTTCAAACTCAGGATTGTCTTATCTTCAGCTCTCAAGGGCTGGGGTCACAGGCTACCATGCTGGACTGACTCTTTAAAAGCTGAAAGTATTTTGATTTACCAAGCTAATAAAAAGACTGAGTATTATTTTGTGTCTGAAAAAATTAGTAACAGAATATTGAAGATAATATTTAGAGTCTTTCAGGTGTTCAAAACTGTTACAGTTCTAAGGAAGAACTGAATTACAGAACAAGAATTTGGCTTTTATTGAAAAAGCCAACTTTCTTGTTTCCAGTTAAGGGTCACTCTGTAATGAAAGCCCATGTTTCATAAATGTATGAATAAATCTACAAAGAATTTCTTTTTCCCAAGACCTTTCCTTTTTTTTAAACTTTTCACCCCTAAAAATCTCCCATTACAATGGAACTATGAAGACTGCTGGACAGCAAAAGTCATGTAACTCTCTTAGAGCTGCTCTCTAACATTGTGGATGATGTAAACACAGAAGCATCCACAGTACAGCCAGAGTTAGCAGGTAGAGGATGGACACTTAAAAGAGGGAGTGATCACATTTGGAAGAAATGGGAACTGCTCCTTGGTATGCCTAATATATGTGAAGAGAATTAGGGTCTTCACAGATACAAGGGATGGAGGAGGGAAATAGGGGCCCCAAAGAATTATGCATTGCATCATAGGTAGAACAAAATGATGCTTGCATGAGATATGCCTGGGATATGCAGAATGTACAAGAGATATACCAAGCTCAAATACTTCTCCTGGAAAGAGGTGAAGCCTAGGCCAAGTCCTTACCAGAGAGTTCAGAGTAGTCTGAAGCCTGCATATGAATCTCAGCTAGCACATGTTGATATGTGCTCTCGTTGGAATAATTTACAACTCTAAATCTTGATTTTCCTCCTTGTGAGATAAAATGTAAAAATGTGGGCTGCCTAACATAGTTCCTCACAAATAGAAATGAGATAAAAATTGTTTTCCTTCCTTGTGTTGTACTTGAAGCTTAGGCTGACTTGCCTCTTCTGCTCCTCTTTGTACTTTTATCTGGAGAGCTCACTACTCTTCACTTTCAATCCTTTTTCTAGAACTACTAGGCATGAATTCAGTTCATAAGAGCCAAGATGGTAGTCACTGTCAACTTTCTGTTTCTCCTTATAAAACCTTTTCTGTAGCCATGTGTATATGAAGATATGAAGTTAATTTTCTGTAACCATGGTTTAGGCCACTAGCCAGCAGATGAGTGCCCAGAACTGTCTACTTTCCTGTCTGCACCTATTGCGTGAGACCACTTGTCTCCCAGGACATCAGGGTCCTTTGCCACCCAAGTACCTTGGCTCTCCCCGCTTCTCCAGCTTCTTCTCCAGGCCAGACTATTTTCAGCATTTTCCTTGGGTATGCTAATTGTAAATATATGGCCTGTAGCTTAGGCTTCCATTAGCCAAGACAGCCCTTTTCCACCTTCAGCTAATCCAAACAGGACTCTGACTTTGCCACACAATGCTGACTGCTGTCTTTTTTTTTTTCAGATCTATTTATTTATTTACTTATTTAATGTATAAGAGTACACTGTAGCTGTCCTCAGACACACCAGAAGAGGGCATCAGATCCTATTATGGATGGTTGTGAGCCACCATGTGGTTGCTGGAAATTGAACTCAAGATCTCTGGAAGTCCAGCAAGTGTGCTTGACTACTGAGTCATCTCTTCATCTCTCTCTCTCTTGCTCTCTCTCTTTCTCTCTCTCCCATCTCTCTCAATCTTTCAAATACTTTTTATGAAAGTGGTCATTTCCCAATGTGGTGTTTGGGGGAACCCCAAAGATTGCTCTTCCCTTCTGGGAAAACATCCTTTTCTAGAATGTTAACTCAGGTTTAGGACAGGCCCCACTATCAATGCCCAGCCCTGCCAAAATAAAGCAATAAAACACAGATAATGAATGATCTCAAGCCTCTCTTTCTAATATGGTTCTTTAAAGCCAACATTTATGTTTTCAGCTATTATCACAATCCCAAAATCCAAGAAGTCTAAAAATCAAGTTTCGTCTTCCTGTCTTCCTTCATGAGACATGGAACTCTGACCACAGACTGATAAGGTCTGACTTGAAGCCATTCATAGTCTTTCCTCAGCTGGAGGATTACTAGAGCTATATCATCGATGTGGTCAGCGGGGCAGTGTGCAGTTAAGAATCTTGAGTCCACAACCACTCTGTCACTCCATTTAAGACCACAGACAAGCTATCCAATCTCTCCTGGCCCACCTTTGTTTTCCCCTTCCTAGAAAGCAGAGACCTCAACTCAAGGGTATCCCTGGTATTGTCTTAAAGCTTAAAACCTGTAATACAGATGTTAAAGCATAGTTCTGTCATGCTCATAGTGTGGTCACTTGTGCCACAACGTCATCCTGGCCAGGTCTCACAAGCTACTTCCTGAGTGCTGCAGGTCATTTCCATCTTCCGGCAATGTTACTCAACTTCCTTTAAAAATTGCACCTTTTGTACAACGTTTTGCTCCTCCCTCATGCCTGGTCCTGTGCAGGGCCTAGGATAAATGCCCAGTACATGCTTAGGAAAGCAGTCCAGCCAACAGTCCCTTCAAAATTCAGAGCAGACATCCTGGCTCTTGTCCACAGCGACACAGTAAATTGAAGGGAAACCCTTGGGCCTATTTGTGACTGAGCATTTAACAAATTACCTCTTGCTTGTGAGCTGAGCAGAGATGGCCCAGAAGCCACTGAGGGAGAACAGAGAGGGGATGGTACATGCCTGTATTTAATGTCAATTCCCTGACTATATAATGCACTTAAAAATTAAACTTGCTAACGGCACTTCAAGTGCCTTCCTTGCTAACACTTCATTACAAAGTACTTATCAGTAATAAATCCACAGGGCCCATGTTTTAGAAAACAAGAAATACTTAAGACCAAATAAAAACACCAAGTTCTCTTCCCACTCCCGTTTCTTGGTTCTAGAAGAAATAAATGATTTCTAGCTGAAGTATTAAAGATGTCAGGGCTATTATTAATATGATATTTTAATAATAACATAAAATGCCAAACTTTAATCTCTCTTGCAGGAATTGACTATAAACTGGTAATTAAGAAATGAAGGGGAGTTTCTTGATGCCTGTTTTTTTATTATGCAGCAAAGACCTCTCCCTGGCTTTCTCTTCCCCTTTATGAATCACGGTTAGGTAGAGGCTGGAGAAGTTCTGGACAGGCTGCCCAAGACACGATTCTGCTCAGCAGTGCAAGGCTGGGGCAGGAGGGGAAAAGTGGGGAGGCTGCCAGGGACCAGGCCAGCTCCCAAACATTTGAAAGCATCATCTTGTGGTGGCTGCCTTCTCTAGTGGTGTGAGAGACATTTCCTCAAGACACCAATGTGTCTCCAAACTCCAGACTGACCTTCCCTGATTCACCTGTGCCTCCTTTCGCTGATGACATTTGACAGACTGCTTACAACACGCCACTTTTCAAGTCTGAATAATTAGCTTTCCTAGTATTTTTCTAATCTTCAGGTTCTTTTGCACATGGCTCCCCTTTCCAGCTACTTGTATTAAATATTGGATTCTCCTAGCTTCGGCTGCTTTAGCCCACACACTCTATGGCTTCTAGAACTCTATTCTTAACACCCTCAAGCCTACTTTCTCAATATTACATTTTTCTTAAGTGTGGAAGTATTAAGACTCTTGTCTAGAGGCAAAGGCAGTAAATGAGCAAATAAATAACTGAAAACATAGTGATGATATAGACATGTGCTAAAAAGAAAAAAAAAAAAGGACTGAATTAGGAAGGGGTGTGTCCATGTGGGAGAGTGGCAGTTCTCAACAGCCAATCTAAAATAATCTAGACTTAGTCATGTATGTTTAGAGGAAGAGATTTTATGCCTTTCATTCCTTTTTAAAAAGTTATTATCTTAATTACAAGTATTTGCGAAGTATGGTGTGTTAATTTGATGCATGTATACAATAATTAATGATCAAATCAGGGTAATTAGCATTTCCATTTCTTTATACTTTTTTAAGTTTTGATTAACACAAAATAGATGTGCATATTCATAAGGTATACTGATATTCAAGAGGACAGAGGCAGGAGTGTTCCTGGTACATTATGAAAGAGAAGAGTCTGTCAGATACCGGGGTGAGGATAGTGACCCAAACTATTGCCCAAATTGATCTCATATCAGATTTCACACTTCACTGGTTATCAAGTACTGGCTGGCCACTTTGCTCTGAAGAAGAGCTACCTCTGTGAGGCAACTGTCAATCTGACTCAGCTCTCCTATATCCTGTATTCGTTTCTATGTCTACCAAGGAGACAGCACCATTTTCCCAGTCCTTCTGTAGCCTTTGAGACAAACCACGTCCAGCAGCTTTTACATTTTTCTACCAAGAGTTCTACCTAAGCTTTCAGTCAATGATATGTCTCCTAGTAGTTTTCTATATACATATCATCTTTCTGATGAGATTATAAACTACCATAGAAGAGAGAGGGAAGGGAAGGGAGAGAGGGAGAGAGGGGATGGGATGAAGAGAGAGATCACAACATTTCTCTCTATTCACCATAGCTCTAAGTTGCTCAGAGCCATTGTAATAAATACTTTTCTGAGCTGAATTAAATATATTGAACCTGCTTCCCATTTTAGCAAGTGCATAGATCAGGTAGGTCACCAAAGACTCCTATATGTGCGCTATATAATTATATCTGCCAGCTGTTGTTGGGTACACCAGCTCCCACTGCTCCTAAATATCTCTTTCTTATATTTACAATTCAAGGACCAGATGACATAGGTTCTGCCAAACTGTATTTATGAGAATATGAAAAACTATGGCTTCACAAGTGAATGTATGGCTGTCTGTACTCATAGTGTGACGTGATTTCTTGAGACTGGGGAATTGCAATTTGAATAGATAGATGCCCATGAGCTAAATCTAGAGGGAATCTGGCCCAGTTCCAGATTCTGGGTATTTTAGGGTATTATTTAGTTGGTATTGACACAGTGGAGAATTAGGTTCAGAGACCCACAGAGTATGAGAGATAGATCTTTCTTAGGAGCCTAGGGCAGAGGGAACAAAGCAGCTGTAAATAGCTTAGCAATCAGTGCTTCCTATTTTGAATAAGTGTTTCCAACAAGCAAAAAAAAAACAAAGCCCTTCATAAACAAAAATAACTAGCATCTGTGGAGCCTGGCAATTTACAAAATGCTCTTACATATATTATTTTATTAGGCATACCAACAGCTAGCTTTGTAAGTAGATATTGGGAAGACATGATTATTTGAGGAAGCCTTTGACAATGGAGAAAGTGATCCATCTCACCTAGCCAAGGAGAGGAAGCTGGCATTGGAGACCATGGTCCTTCCCCATTCACGCTGTGCTTTCTGTACCATGCCACCTGTCCTCCAAAGGATGGAAACTGCAGAAAGCCACCCTGCTCTCTCCCTATTTCCCTTTGAAATAATGAACTCCATGGAGATGTTTGGAAGCAAAGTCAAAGGCAGCTACCTTTACCCTCTTGAACTTTAAAAGGTAATTTAATAAATAAAGGAAAAACAAACGGTGAAGAGTAGCTGAACTAAGTCTTATGTTTCTAATAGAATTCTAAGTGTCAGAAAGTGCTGCGAATGATTTATTATCTTGTTATTATAAGTGACTAGGAAGCTTTCAATGGAGTCCTTGCTAATTTCTAACAGCTACATTAAATCAGAAACTCTATTAGCTATTACAAAACCATCATCCCATTTTTCTGCAAATCGCTAGAACACCTGATGATGAGAGTTTGGGGGCTCTTATCTACTCTACATGCTGACCTCATCCTTGACCTCCACACGGGAAATAAATGCAAGGTAGAGGTGGAATGATGTTGGTCACATCAGTGGTTCAGGATTAATAACTGGCTGTCTGTTTTTTATAGGCGACAGCCATGAATGGGAAAATAGCCTTTTCACAAATGCAGCTTTATTTAGAGGATAGTTTCTGAGATAGTCAAGTCTTGTGTTCTTTATCAGTGACTTTCCTCCAGCCCCAATCTGTCCTATTTTCTGCCTTCAACCAGTAACTGCCTGTCCATTGGAGAAAAGATTCAATTATCAACTAAATATGCCAGATATGGCAGATTTTTGTACATGCTACTGACCTTCTGGGATATCATATGCCCATGAATTAATTCTCTCATATCCGATCTGTTAACTTCTTATGATAGGCAACTATGAAGAGTCCAAAGCAATCATCATTAATTAAAAAAAATAAACCTTGAGCTGATATTCCAAGATATTGATAGGCTGGTATGTATAAAGTAATGTGTAATGGAGGGACCTGGAAAAATGACTCCCCTTCCTGCAGAAGATATGTCTGCTATGTGATACTAAGCCTGGTGTTTGAGTCAGAGAAGAAAGAGACCAGCTACTAGTTTTAGAAAATGCCTAGCTAGACAGAATAAAGTAGATTTTTTTCCCAGAGAAATAAATTATAGGATTAGAAATGGGTCAGAATGTGGAAAGTTCAGGTTACTTTGCTTAAAAATACATGTTGAAATAAGATAAATCGGGTAATTAAGGGATCTTAAATATTAATTATTATGTATACTTTATAAAAACTTTTGATATAAGCTCTCATCAAACCACCCAAGCTAATCATGAAGTTGTGAAACTCCTACCTTAGCCTTCTAAAGAGCTGGAATTGTAGAACTGTGTTGCCAATTTTTGGTAAAGTTTACACGTGACTACATACTCATATTCTCACCAGCCATTGTCTTCTATTCATTTTTCTGTTTGCTTGTAGTTATTTTCCTCTAAAATGCATCATGGTTCATTCTAATATTTTCAGGATTTTTAAAGAAATTTTTAGATTTTCACATGAGCACTGTATTTACATCATTTCCTCTTTTTCTGTTTTCTTTCCAAATTCCTCCTGTCATTTCTAGTCCATTTAAATTCAAAGCCCCTTACTTTTAACCATTATTGTTTTACACACACACACACACACACACACACACACACACACACACCACACAATTTATAAAAAGTTAAAAATCAAACAAACCTATTGTGTCCCTTTAGTGTTGCTCATAGGGATGTCTTTGCTGCATAGGGACACTTGCGATTGAATAACTTATCAGGGGACTTGACCCTGAAGAAAGATATTCTCCCTCTTTCAGCAGCTGTTATTGCCTGTAGCTCCTCATCTAGGGGTGGGAAGTTCTGAGATTTCCCTCACACTTATTGGCATGTCAACTAGTGTTCCTACTTGTCATATTTCATTCTGATAACTTATTGTTGAGATTTTCTGATGTATACATATACAGACACACACACACACACACACCAGAGAGAGATATCAAATATATATATATATATATATATATATATATATATATATATATATGTGTGTGTGTGTGTATGTATTTATTTATTTCAGATAACATATATGTGTGTGTGTGTGTGTGTGTGTGTGTGCGTGTATACCTATACCTATACCTATACCTATACCTATACCTATACCTATACCTATACCTATACCTATACCTATACCTATATTTCAGTCTCACACTTCAGATGTACTGGTCACTGACCCCTCCTCCTTGATGTTCCTGCCTGCCTAAGTAGATGCATCAACTTTCGATGCTCAGACAAATGTCTGTATTTATCAGAGATATTGTCTAATAGTCACACAATAAAAACAATACATCCCTTGCTGTTCTTTTGTCCTGCTATATCTTCCTTCAGGTCACTTATTATCTCTTTCATTACGTCATGCTTAGCTGTCATTTACTCATCAACTGTTATAATCCTATGTTTCATTTGATAATCTCTCTAGATGCACTGTCCTATTACGGGTACCTACAGTGTAACTAGGTTATGATCTGTTCTCATTAACAGTTGGGAGAATGAATGAATGAGGTCAGGTAACAAATATTGATGTGACAGTTAAATATCTATGTAGAGTGCTCCAGACTTCAGAGAGAAGCCCAATATCTTGATAATTTATTATATGCTATAATTAAAAAATACATTTTTGAAAATCCTGTCTGGCATTTGACTGAAATGAGGAAAAAATGACTGAAAGATGAAAGTCTAAATAAAAATGTAAGTTCTCACATATAAAGTCAACAGGAAGGGTTACCTTGATACAGTGGAATACCATCTATGAAGGGACAAGACGTCACTATTAGAATAATCCTCCTGAACCATCAGGATGGGCTGAGATCCACATCACAGCTGGTTATCTGTTATATGTAAGGGGCGTGGCCTCTCCTAAGTAGGCAGATTCACACAGAAGCACTTTGGTAGGGTTGGTCAAAGGATGGTAAGAGCCTTCTCTTAGAGAGACTTCTCTATCTCTTTAAAGAAGATGATGATTGTCTGCTGGGAACATGAGGGCAGAGATGAGGAGTGACAGAAACGAGATGATAGAAGAAAGTGTTCATCTGACTGAAATGGTTTTGGAGACACTTGGGGAAAGGAATTATGGGAAATAGGCACAGGAGTTGACCAATGAATGGCATTGAGAGGAAGGATAGGGTGAGTGGCTCTGACTTTGGTGAGTCTGAGCAAGAAGTAGTCAGCTGTGACATGTCCTTCATTTTCCTTGTCGTTTAGTTGCAGACTCAGAGAACATAGGAGGCTCCCTCTACCCCAGGTTGGAATTGGAGTGTGAGTTTGTGATGAAAAAGTTAATGAGCAAGGGACTTAAAGCAACATACCCCAAAGTCCACATTAGCTTCTAAGGAAAGTGAACTGAGTGCCAACTGCAAGAATTATAAGGCTAGTGATCAGGAAGTTCCAATGCACAAAGATACAAAGAGATGAAAACAATTGTGTGCACACACATGTGCACACATGCCCACATACCACACACCAAAGAAAACCAAAACTGGAGGCAGAAGGATGACCATAAACATGGAGTATTGAAATCAGTGATTTTAATCATTAGGTGGAAATGATTGTATTTTGTGACAAAGCCTGCTTCCTCCTAGCCAGACTAGCAACATGAGCCTCGTAAAATTCTTTAGAGTGTAGGCAACATCTATCTGCAAATCTAGGCCAGGATACAGCTTACAATTGGGAATGAAGAGGCTTTATCAATGAGCAGAGAAGGGCTGCCAAGGCAGGCTCTGGCAGCATTACACTAGTTGATTAAAAACAAACAAGAAACAAACACAAAACTGTCACACTTGCTGGCACAATTTGGTGCGGAGTGATAGCTGGGGGGAGTGTGCCAGGAACGGGCAATGGGAGGCTCTGTGTAGACATGGGTGCACCCATCCTTCTGAACTCGTGATTCTAGGTGGCAGGTGACTGTTTCATGACAGGTGTTCTCTTCCTACCAATACAAATATGAGCCAAAGGTAGCCAAGGCCTAATCTGTCACTGAGTACCTCCATCCATGACAGAAGAGGGCTATGGTTTCCCATGAAGATCGCCGAACTCGCTGAGAACAAGGAAGGGTCTGTTTCCAATTCTGTTTTTGTTCAGCAGCAAACAGAGCCACTTGTCAGGCCGACGGTCCCTGTGCATCCCCACGGCAGCAATGGTTTGAAAGAAAGTGGAGAGAGATGGCAGAAAAAAAGACATTAAAAGGAAAATGTCACTATTTCCAAATGCCATATTATTTGACAGCTACTCTTTATGTTGCAACAGCTGCTTAACATGACAAACGATGGCTTTAATGAAAATGCACACAAGGAGATGCAGCGCCAGAAAATGAATAATGGAGCTTTCTCTCCTGACATGTTGAGGAGCATATTCACTCAGCAATGAATAGGACCTTGGTAGCTGTGTTGCCAGTTGCTTTCAGACAACCCCTAGTAGGTGGTTGGCTCATTTGTCAGTCAGGTTTCATTCACAGAAAGCAGAATGCATTGCAACTGCTTATCTATTTAGCAGAGATGAGTTTGTGTAGGCTATGAAATGACTTGCCCTAGTCTAGGGATGTCTGCCAAAGCAGGTTGGAATTTCAGAAAATCACATCAGAGAACTAGAGTGTCTAAGAGTACATGTCTTATGACCAAGAAGTTTCTGTCTCTTCCAAACATAGTTATGAAACTATGGAGGCCACCTCAATAGGAAACACATTCTTGAGTAGCTTCCTTGAGTAGGAAGCCATTTCTTAGCCACCTAAGTGACTGGTGCCCATTTGCTTCATCTGAACCCTAAGAAGAGTAAATCCAAAGGTCTTGCATTTCTGGTGATCTCGCTACTGAGAAAGCTAAGATTTCTGTGATGACAGCTGTCACCAGGAAACCAGAAATAGCCACAAGAGTGGCAGCAGCCCTGTGCTCAATGGGAATAAACAAAGGGCAAGAAGCTACATGCAAGATCTGAGTTAAGTTAGGGCCAGCAGCAGTTAGTGGTGGTAGACGACTTTGTGTGTGTGTGTGTGTGTGTGTGTGTGTGTGTGTGTGTGTGTAGATAGGCAAGGAAGGTTCCATGGAATTTGAAGCAGAGGAGAAAGTCTGAAAGAACAAGAGAGCAATGAGGAAGCAGCCTCCTTCAGACCAAGAGAGTGAACAGCTGTCTTTATACCCCGCTGACAGCCTGGTCACTCCATCTGTAAGGAGAGAAAAACTCAACTAGTGCAGCCTCATCAGCAATGTCTCTCTGTGTCCAGAGTTAGAAGAGCCTGTCTAAGAAAAGCTAGAGGGTAGAGTATTCCCAGCCAGTGGAAAACCAGGAGTGAGGTGGGAAAAACATAATGGGAAATGTGCAATAAAAGGCTATTTGCAAGAAGTAGACAGCTTGCACACAACATAGATAAAGTCATTAAGGTGTATTATTATTGTTTTACTATATCAGACACATACACGCATTATTGTCTGGACAGAAAATATGGCAGAGAAAACCACATGCAAGTCAGAAAGATAGTTTTCAATACTTTCTGCAAACCCGTTACTATAACCTATGAAGTCACCACAAGAAGCAAATAGCATTCTTCCTGTATCTTCAAGGCATTAGTCAACTGATGTTCTTGGTGGAGACATCACCCATAAAGACTGTAAAGGTACAGCGTTTGTTCCCTTTATCTACACAGAAGAAAATATGTCTTTATCATGACTTTAAAGGCCTTCCAGTATTGAGCTGTAGAAGGTAAGACTCTTGCAACCGTATCTTAGAGGCAATAGCTTCCTTGGATTCCAAAAGGGATAAAATGAGGAAATAGTTTATACTTTAAATGTCAAAGCCTTAGAAAACCAAAGACCTCAGGTAGGGAGTTTCTGCCTCTGGAAGGAAGCCCCACATGGAGTCATAGAGAATCAATTCCATGGTTGGTGAGAGAAGTGAAAGGTTGCAAAGGTGGAAGCTGGTGGTCTCTATGGAGGAGGTCAGCCTGAAGCTAAGTCCTGAAAGAAAGGCAGATCTGGCTCTGGTTGAAAAGGATCATGAGAGTCAGACAAGCAACCCCACAAAGACACTGTGTGTGATGTTTGACCCTAGTGAGTGCTTGCGCACACCCACGGGGAAATGAGGTTTTAAAGAATAACATTCTGGGGGGGGGGGGGAAGAAGTGGGATTCATTTTCAAAGAGTCATGAATACCAAGATAAATACTTTGAATGTAGTTACTGGGCATACTGACATTATAAAGCCAATTAGCCTGGTATTGCTTTAATTAAGTATGTATGATTCTAGACTCTTCAGGGATGTAGTAATAGCTGGCCTCTATTTTCTGACCCTACCTCCCACCACCTCACACACATACATGTTTCTCAGTTGGCCTCAAGCTAGCTCCACAGTTGAAGTGAGTCTTATACCTCATCTTCCAGAGTAGCTGGTAATACAGGTACACATCACCATAAAGCTAGCTTCATCTTTGAAACTGAAGTGCTAGCACTGTTTATTTATTTTAAAATCCATGGCCCTGTAATTTTATGTGTATAATTCATGTGTTCAACAATTTCTTTTTATTTTCTCTTTTATTTTTAAATTAATTTATTTTTCACACTCCATATTTTATTCCCTCATCCACCCTCCGACTGTTTCAAATTCCATACCTCCTCCCCATGCCCTGACTCCATGTAGATGTCCCCACCCCACCCCCCCCACCCCACCTGGCCTCTATACTCCCTGGGGCCTCCTGTCTCTTGAGGGTTAGGTGCATTATCTCTGAATGAACACAGATTTGGAAGTTCTCTACTGTATGTGTGTTAGGGACCTCATATCATCTGGTGTATGCTGCCTGTTTGATGGTCCAGTGCTTGAGAGATCTCAGGGTTCCAGATTAATTGAGACTGCTGGTCCTCCTACAGGATCTCCCCACTCCTCAGCTTCTTTCTGTTTTCCCTAATTCAACAACAGGGGTCAGCTGCTTCTGTCCATTGGTTGGGTGTAAATATCTGCATCTGACTCTTTCAGCTGCTTGTTGGGTCTTTCGGAGGGAAGTCATGCTAAGTCCCTTTTTGTGAACACTCCATAGTCTCAGTAATACTGTCAGGCCATGGGACCTCTCCTTGAGCTGGATCCCACTTTGGGCCTGTCACTGGACCTTCTTTTCCTCAGGCTCCTCTCTAATTCTATCCCTGTAATTCTTTCAGACAGGAACAATTATGGGTCAGAGTCATGACTGTGGGATGGCAACCCCATCCCTCATTTGATGTCCTGTCTTCCTACTGGAGGTGGGCTATATAAGTTCCCTCTCCCAACTGTCTGACATTTCATCTCAGGTCCCTCTCTTTGAGTCCTAAGAGTCTCTCACCTCCCAGGTCTCTGGTGCATTCAGGAGGGTCCCCCCAACCTTCTATTTCCAGAGGTTACCTATTCCCATTCTTTCTGCTGGCCCTCAGGGCTTCTATCCTTTTCCCTCACCCAATACCAGATCAGATTCCCCTCTCCCTGCCACACTCCCCCTACCCTGTCCACTTTCCCTCCCAGGTCCCTCACTCTCTCTCCAATTGTGATTGCTTTCTTCTCTCTCCCAAGTGGGTCTGAGGCATCCTCACTTGAACACTTCACCTTGCTGACCTTTTTGAGTTCTATGGACTATATCCTGGGTATTCTGTACTTTTTTTTTTTTTAACTAATATCCACTTTTTAGTGAGTACATACCATGTATGTCCTTTTGGGTCTGAGTTACCTCACTCAGGATGATATTTTCTAGTTTCATTCATTTGCTGCAAAACTCATGATGTCCTCCTTCTTTTTAGCTGAGTAGTATTCTATTATGTATATGAATCACATTTTCTGTATCCATTCTTCTGTCTTGGGACATCTGGATTGTTTCCAGCTTCTGACTGTCACAAAAGAAGGTCTCTATGAACATAGTGGAACACAGACCCCTGTGCCGTGGTGGGGCATCTTTTGGGTATATTCTCAAGAGTAGTAGAGCTGGGTCTTCAGGTAGATCTATTTACAATTTTCTGAGGAACGTCCAGGTTGATTTCCAGAGGGGTTGAACCAGTTTGCAATCCCACCAGCAATGGATGAGTGTCCCTCTTTCTCCACATCCTCTCCAACATGTGTTGTCACCTGAGGTTTTGATCTTACTCACTCTGATTGGTGTAAGGTGGAAACTCATGCTCATTTTGATTTGCATTTCTCTGATCACTAAGGAATTAAACATTTCTTTATGTGCTCCTCAGCCATTCGAAATTCTTCAATTGTGAAGTCTCGATTTAGTTCTATACCCTATTTTTTGACTAGGCTGTTTGATTTTTTTGGTGGGTAACTTCTAGAGTTTATATATATATGATATTAGCTATCAGATGTGAGGTTAGTGAAGTTTTTTTTCCCAATCTTTAGGTTGCAGATTTGTCTTCTCGACTATGTCCTTTGCCTTACAGAAGCTTTCCAATTTCATGGGGTTCCATTTATCCATTTTTTATTTTAGAGCATGAGCCATTGGAGTTATGTTTAGGAAATTTCCCCCTGTGCCAATGAGTTCAAGGTGCTTTCCCACTTTCTCTTCTACTAGATTCAGTGTATCTGGTTTTATGTTGAGGTCCTTGATCCACTTGGACTTTAGTTTTGTACAAGGTGACAAATATGGGACTATTTTCATTCTTCTACTTACAGACAGCCAGTTAGACCAGCACCATTTATTGAAGATGCTCTCTTTTTTCCATTGTATATTTTTGGCATCTTTGTCAAAGATCAAGTGGCTGAAGTGTGTGGTTTTATTTCTGGGTCTTCAATTCTATTCCATTGATCAACTTATCTGCCTCTGTACCAATACTATGCAGTTTTAATCACTATTGCTCTGTAGTGAAGCGTGAGGTCAGGGATGGTGAATTCTCCTGCTATTCCTTTATTGTTAAGAGTTGTTTTTGTTATTCTGGGTTTTTTTGCTTTTCCAGATGAATTTGAGAATTGCTCTTTCCATGTTTTTGAAGAATTGTGTTGGGATTTTGATGGGGATTGCATTGAATCTACAGATTGCCTTTGGTAGGATGGCCATTTTTACTATGTTAATTCTGCCAATCCATGAGCATGGGAAACCTCTCCATTTTCTGAAATCTTCAATTTCTTTCTTGGGAGACTTGAAGTTAGGTCATACAGGTCTTTCACTTATTTGGTTTGAGTTACCCCACGATATTTTATATTATTTGTGGCTATTGTGAAGGGAGTTGTTTCCCTAATTTCTTTCTCAACCTGCTTATCTGTTGTATAAAGGAAATTTGCTGATGTTTTTTGGGTTATTTTTATATCCGGGCACTTTGCTGAAGTTGTTTAACAGCTGGAGAAGTTCTCTGGTAGAATTTGTGGGGTCGCTTATATATATCATCATATCATCTGCAAATAGTGATAACTTTATTTCTTCTTTACCAATTTGTATCCCCTTGATCTCTTTTTGTTGTCTTACTGTTCTAGCTAACACGTCAAGTACTATATTGAATAGATACAGGGAGAGTGAGCATCCTTGTCTTGTCCCTGATTTCAGTGCAGTTGCTTCAAATATGTCTCCATTTAATTTGATATTGGCTGTTGGTTTACAGTAAATTGCTTCTATTATGTTTAGGTATAGGCCTTGAATTCCTGATCTCTCCAATACTTTTAACATGAAGAGGTGTTATTCAACCATTTATTTGTGTAGCTATAATAAAATGTTCAAGGCTAGTTACTTTAGAAACAAAGCAGGTTTCTTATCCCATAGTTGTAAAGGTTTAAGAACATGTTTCCAGCGTCTTCTCACCGCTACATGACCCTGTGTGGTCTGTATCTCACTCTGTGGACAAGCTGGCCTGAAAGTTAGAGAGCCCTATCTACTACTGCCTCTGTGGTCTTGGGATAAAAGGCCTGCATCACAGCACTGAGCCTGGAAGACTTTATGCCATGCAAAGACATGGCTTTAATCAGTGTGTGAGAGGTAAAAGAAGGAAGATTGTGATTTTAAGGCCCTCCTGGGATAAGTAGGGAGTTCAAGGCCAGCGTATGATACACAGTAAAAGTCTATACAAGAAGTACCCATGGAAAAAATATAAAATGCTGTGAAAAAAAACCCCTCAAGTACTGAATAATCAGAAAAATATTCCATATTCACATGTGGGAAGTTTCAATTCTCACATCACGACTTGATGTGTTTAATCGTTGAAATGCCAAGCAAGTCATGGCCAGCTATTTTGTTGCTAATCTACGGACTAACTACAAAGCTTGTATAGGAAAATAAAGAATTAGAATAGTCACTGATGATCAAAGAAGAAAACAAAATTGAGAAGTGTCACTACTCAGCTTGAAGACCTAAACTAAAGCCACAGAAATCAAGTCTTAGAAAAAGGAAAGGGGAAACTGATGAGATGGCTCAGTGCTTATGAGCACTGAGCACTTGTTGCTCAGCAGCACAAATATCCAGTGGGTCACAATCATCTGCAACTATAGCTCCAGAGCATCTGATGCTCTCTTCTGGTTATAGACACTCAGGTGCACATGCACGCGTGCATACACACACACACACACACACACACACACACACACACACACTAAAAGAAATATTCTTTTTAAAGAAAATGATAATAATGACATTAATGGAATAGTTTAAATCCCAAGAAAAAGACCACCATTAATATTATTCATTAATTTTTAACAGAGAGAAATACATATAATATAATTTTTGCAATAACTACTATCAGAACAAATGGTTGCTCATTAAAACAAACAAACAAACAAATAAACAAACCTACCTAGATACAAATTTTACATTCTTCAGTAAGATTATCTCCAAATGAATCACAGATCTAAGTTTGAAGCATAAAGCTATAAACTCCTTCAAGATAGCACAGGAGAAAATTGCTTGGGCTTAGTCCTGGCAATAGCTTGAGATATACTCCCAAAGGCATGGTTCATGGCAGGAAGAATCCATAGCTGAGCCACACATATCTAATTTACCTTGGAGAAAACACTGTGAAAAGAAACAAGCAAACCCCACAGGCTGGAAGTAAAGAGTTACAAAGACCTTACCTTCTTAAGGCTATTATCATGTATATATGGGTAAGGTCTTTGTAACTCTTTGATATATACATATATGTGTGTGTATGTATGTATTTAATTAAAAATCATTTTAAACAATGACCAAATACTTGGACAACTCACCATATACTACTTAAATATACACACATTAAGAGATGCCAGCAAAGAAACACCAAACAGTAATGCAATTCTACTCCATACCTATTAGAGCAACCAAAATCCAAAGCAAGTTCTCAACTATATCCTGGCAGAAATGTGGGATTCCAGTGCTTGCAAGCATTGCTGGAGGGAATGGAAATATAGTTCAATTCTTAAGAAGATAGTTCAGCAGCTCATTATAAAACCAAACATATTTTTACCATACAATTTAGCAGCCACATGGCTTAGTATTTATACACTATGAAACCTTATGTCCACGGAGAAACTTGCACATGGATGTTTATAGAAACTTCTAGCATAATCACTACAACTTGGAAGCAACTAAGAGATGCCCTTTTGTAAGTGGAAGGATCAATAAACTGTGCTGCATGCAGACAATAAAATATTATTAAGTATTAAAAAGAAATGAGCCATTGAAGCAAGGAACCTATAGAAAAAACACAATTGCATACTCCTAAGCACATGAAGCCAAGCTACCAAGGCTTTGTACTGTAGGACTGCAGCTGAATGGCCATTGGGAAAGACAGGACCCAGAGATGGTAAGGAATGTAGAAGGTGTCAGAAGTTGGGTCTCAAGCAAGACAGAATGCTCAGAACACAAAGGATATTGAGTGCAATGTGCTGATTCTGTATCTGTGAACACATGTTAATGTATATTTGTCAAGTAATGTGCACAGCACAGAATATTGAATGAACCCAATGCAAAATCTGGGTGATCATTATTTGTCAAACCAGTTCCACTGACTAAAAAAAATATATCCCAATGTTGGGGTGTGAGGTTGAGGAGACTCCTAATGCCTAAGGGGAGAGGTAATCAAGGATAATGACCCATTTTCCTTTACATTTTATTGTGATTTGAAAATTGATTTCAGATCTATAGTTTAATTCATGAAAAACAAATGTAGAATAAGCATATTTATATCTAAACAAAGGCTTTGAGAAGCTGTTACATACATACTACCTTACTAAAACAAAATTTTAAAGGGCACGATTCAAAATGAAAAGATGTGACCCACGAGAATAATTCAAATCAACAGAAGAAAACAAATATTACTGGTAGAAGTAAATATGCAATTATAAAAGGTGGCATCAATTCTTATTCTTTCTTCTCTTAACCTATTTACAAAGCAATTGTAGTATACAATGTGTATACAATTGTATCATTGCAGTTACAATATTGAGAAATGCAATCTATCTGACAATAAGGGCAATAAAAGAGGTGGGTGGGAGCAAAGCTCTATCAGAGAAATAAAATGACACCAGATGGTAACTCAGTTTACAGGAATAAATAAAGAAAATAGAAATGGTAAATATGATGATTAATACAACAAACTATAAATATGGACTCTCATTCCTTTCTTCTTTCCCTTCCATAAAACTCACACAATTAAAGTAATACATTCTAAAATGTTACTCTTTACTGAATTATAAGAAAAAGAAAACAAGAGTAAAAAGAGAGAGTAGAGTATATAGGATATTTTCTACAGTTCTTTGAGGTTAAATTAGTCATTGAAGCATGAGATGGTTTGCATATGACCCTGTGGTAGTTCTTGTGCAACCTCAAGAACTTCCTTAAGGGGATATTTATAAAACAAGTAAGTCTGTCTATTCCCTGCCTTATGCTTCCAGGTTCAGATGTGATTGCTTTCTCTGTAGGCATCCCTGCCACCACCAGCATCATCCTCCAAGAGGCTCTAACAAAAGCTGATGTTAAACCTTCAAACCTCCAAAACTATGAAATGAAGAAACCTTATACTTTATAAAGTTTAACACATACTTTAGGTTCTCTATTACAATAAAGCAAAGTTATCTAATACAGTGTGTGTGTGTGTGTGTGTGTGTGTGTGTGTGTGCACGTGCGTCTGTGCACATGCATGTGACAGAAAGATCTAAAAACCTTATATGATGTATTTGCTAAATCTTAGATCAATAATTAGTAAACTATTATAATAAAAAGACAAAATAATCACTGCATTAATTAAAACAATGAAACAGAACATATGCTCAGTTTATAGATAAAATAAGGGAGGACTAGAGAAAAATATGAGACATACAGTAGGCATACACAAAATAAAAATCCAAATATTCTAATATCATGAAATGTGATTAGATTGAACTATTCGAACCAAAGTCAGAAACTGTTAAAGTAGACAAAAATATCCACTTATCAGTGAGTACATATTGTGTGAGTTCTTTTGTGATTGGGTTACCTCACTCAGGATGATGCCCTCCAGGTCCATCCATTTGCCTAGGAATTTCATAAATTCATTCTTTTTAATAGCTGAGTAGTACTCCATTGTGTAGATGTACCACATTTTCTGTATCCATTCCTCTGTTGAGGGGCATCTGGGTTCTTTCCAGCTTCTGGCTATTATAAATAAGGCTGCTATGAACATAGTGGAGCATGTGTCCTTCTTACCGGTTGGGGCATCTTCTGGATATATGCCCAGGAGAGGTATTGCGGGATCCTCTGGTAGTACTATGTCCAATTTTCTGAGGAACTGCCAGACTGATTTCCAGAGTGGTTGTACAAGTTTGCAATCCCACCAACAATGGAGGAGTGTTCCTCTTTCTCCACATCCTCGCCAGCATCTGCTGTCACCTGAATTTTTGATCTTAGCCATTCTGACTGTTGTGAGGTGGAATCTCAGGGTTGTTTTGATTTGCATTTCCCTGATGATTAAGGATGTTGAACATTTTTTCATGATTTTCTGGAATCCACCTTCTTGAGTTCTTTATATATATTGGATATTAGTCCCCTATCCAATTTGGGATAGGTAAAGATCCTTTCCCAATCTTTTGGTGGTCTTTTTGTCTTATTGACGGTGTCTTTTGCCTTGCAGAAGCTTTGCAACTTTATGAGGTCCCATTTATCGATTCTCGATCTTACAGCACAAGCCATTGCTGTTCTATTCAGGGATTTTTTTCCCCTGTACCCATATCTTCTAGGCTTTTCCCTACTTTCTCCTCTATAAATTTCAGTGTCTCTGGTTTTATGTGGAGTTCCTTAATCCACTTAGATTTGACCTTAGTACAAGGAGATAAGAATGGATCAATTCGCATTCTTCTACATGATAACTGCCAGTTGTGCCAGAATCCATTTGTTGAAAATGCTGTCTTTTTTCCACTGGATGCTTTTAGCTCCCTTGTCAAAGATCAAGTGACCATAGGTGTGTGGGTTCATCTCTGGGTCTTTAATTCTGTTCCATTGGTCTACTTATCTGTCGCTATACCAGTACCATACAGTTTTTATCACAATTGCTCTGTAGTACAGCTTTGGGTCAGGCATGGTGATTCCACCAGAGGTTCTTTTATCCTTGAGAAGAGTTTTTCCTATCCTAGGTTTTTTGTTATTCCAGATGAATTTGCTGATTGCCCTTTCTAATTCATTAAAGAATTGAGTTGGAATTTTGATGGAGATTGCATTGAATGTGTAGATTGCTTTTGGCAAGATACTCACTGATAAGTGGATATTAGCCCAGAAACTTAGGATACCCAAGATATAAGATACAATTTGCTAAACTCATGAAACTCAAGAAGAACGAAGGCCAAAGTGTGGACACTTTGCCCCTTCTTAGAATTGGGAACAAAACACCCATGGAAGGAGTTACAGAGACAAAATTTGGAGCTGTGACAAAAGGATGGACCATCTAGTGACTGCCATATCCGGGGATCCATCCCATAATCAGCTTCCAAATGCTGACACCATTGAATACACTAGCAAGATTTTGCTGACAGGACCCAGATATAGCTGTCTCTTGTGAGACTATGCCGGGGCCTAGCAAACACATAAGTGGATGCTCACAGTCAGCTATTGGATGGATCACAGGGCCCCAAACGAAGGAGCTAGAGAAAGTACCCAAGGAGCTAAAGGGATCTGCAACCCTATAGGTGGAACAGCACTATGAACTAACCAGTACCCCGGAGCTCTTGACTCTAGCTGCATATGTATCAAAAGATGGCCTAGTTGGCTATCACTGCAAAGAGAGGCCCATTGGACTTGCAAACTTTATATGCCCCAGTACAGGGGAACGCCAGGGCCAAAAATGGGGAGTGGGTGGGTGGGTATGGGGGACTTTTGGGATAGCATTGGAAATGTAAATAAGGAAAATACCTAATAAAAATTTTTTTAAAAATAGTAGACAAAAATAGGAGTTACAAATATATACTAAACATTAAAGACCTATTTTATATACAAGTAGGGTAAGAATAAAAAGATAAAGAAAAGATATCCTATACAGAGAGAAATAAACAAGCCAAAGGCTAGTCACAAAATATTCTTTAAGCAGAAAAATGTTTTATATTTCAATAGACATTTTATGAAAATAAGAGCCAATTCACGCGGAAGGTAAGGAATTTATAAAAATATTACTATTACCATAAAATTACAGAGCTCCTTAGATACCTAAGAAAAACCTGACATAAGTGAAGGGAAACACTTTAGCAAGAATAGCTGTATGTTTTGCTGCTTCACTCTCAGTATTGTGAAACTGGGAATGCGATGTAAGGAAATGGAGAGCATGAACAGCAAGCAAAGCCACCACGTGTCAACCCAACAAACCGCAGCAGAACATGCATTACTCTTAAATGAGCATGGACCACTCTCTGTAATGGATTAGATGCTGGGCTGTAAAACAAACATTCATAAATTTTAAATGGCTGAAATTATATACCACATGGTGTTTGATCATAATAAAATTAAAATGGAAATCAATAACAGAAATAAACTTAGGACATTAAAAGCTATGTGAAGATGAACACACTCAAATAACCTGACTTGAAGAACAAATCATGAGAATGACCAGAGGGAGACTGGGATGGGTGAGTGGGCTCACCCGAAACATGTTTTATGAGCCTGTGGAGATGGTTCAATGGTTAAGAACACTAACCTTCGGGAGGATCTAGGTTCCAATCCCAGCACCCACATGGCAGCTCACAGAAGTCTGATTTCTAAGATCTGACATTCTCATACAGACATACATGTGGGCAAAACAGCAATGCATATAAAATAAAGCTATACAAAATTTTAAAAAATGAAAACATAAACATGCTTTTGGGATCATTTTCTGTTTCAAAGGAAACAGAAGAAGAAGATAATGAAGATGGCTCCAGGTGAGTGGGAAGGAATTAGATAGACATTGACAGAGGGGGGGGAAAAAAAAAAAAGAAAGAACCGAAAAGTTGCTTCAATGATGCACCATATGTCACTCCCACATCAGGGGAGCTGACACTTTCCTGACCTTTGCAGGCACCAGATAAGGTGCCCTACATACATAAAGGAAAATTCCATTATTCTTTTGTAGAAACATAAAAACTCTTTGACAAATGAATATCAACAAAATTGACCACACTTCAGCAGAACTGTGTAAGGAAATAGCAGAAGTCTAAGACTGGTAACGTCAACAATGGATATTGCTCAAGTCAAAAGGACATTGCTTAGGACTTCACAGAAATAATAATTATGAGAATACTATTAATACTTGGGTACCAAGTAGTTGAATAACTTAAATGATGTAGCCCTAACTCAAGAAAGATACAACCTACCATCACAGACTCAAGAAGTACTAAGATAATCTAATCAGAAAATAGAGATATGTAATTAGCAATTTTATAAACTTGTATATAGAAAAACTAAATTGTAAGGTCATTGAATTGAATGCTAAACTACCAGACATTTAAAAACTAATACCTATTTGTTAAAAGCTCTTTCCAGAAGTGGAGGATGAGAAATAAGTGAGTAGACTCATTCTCCTGGGATAATATTATTCTAATACATGCAAGGCAAAGATTACAAATTTCAAACAATATGTGAAAGTTTTTACTATGACCAAATGTGACTTGTCCTGGTAAAGCAATCTTGGTTTAACATGAACACACCAGGAGCTGGAGAGTTGGGTCAGCAATTAAGTACACTTTTTACTCTTGCAGAGGACCTGGGTTCAGTTCACAGCCCCCCACATGATAGTTCATAACCATCTGTAACACCAGTTCCAGGGCATTCAATACTGTTTTCTGACTTCTTCAGGCACCAGGTATGCATGTGCTACACATGCATATATGTAGGCAATACATTCAAACACGTAAAATACAAATAAACAGAAAGGAAGAACACATCATATCAACAGAATATTTAAAAATGACAACTACCTTTGTAGAGGAATAAAAAACTTTTAGATGAATGAATATTATTTGAAAAAAATATTCAAGGTATTAGCAAAAAACTTCTGCAGCCTTCTAAGGAACATTAACAAAACCCAGAGCTAACATCATATTTAATAATAAAGGATGGATTTTTTTTCTGCTAAGATCAAGGAAAAGAATTTCTGCTCTCAAAACTTTTATTCAATATAGAACTAGAAATTCTTGCCAGGAGTACTAGTCAGAAATAAGTAAGTAAAATGCATATACATTAAAAGGAAAGACTTACACCTCTCTCAACTTGAAGGTGACATACGAATTCTATACAGAAAACTATGAAACATTTAAAAGTGAATAGATGGGGCTGGTGAAAGACCTTAGATGGCTGTGCAGTCATGAGAACCCAAGTTTCATCCATAGCACCCTCATTAACAAAAAAGAAAGTCAGGCACAGAAAGTACAGTTTCATAACTCCAGCACTCTGGCAATGATGCAGGAGAGTCCCCGGGGCTGGCTGGTAAACCCTCCTAGGCAATTGTCAAGATCCATCCTCAGGAGAGGATGATCCTGAACACACACACACACACACACACACACACACACACACACGGAGTGGGAGAGAGAATAGAGCTAACAAAGTTTCATGAATTTGCAGAATCCAAGATCATCATGCATCAAAATCTGTTGTACTTTTACATTTGCCATTACTACAGCTAGACAGTGACAGTACTCTGAATCAGCTTAGCAGAGAGGAAGTGAACTGCTATTTCTTGGCCTTCAGGCTGAGATCAAATATAGGAAGTATAAAACTTAGGCTCTCAGAAGCACAAATCTTGAAAATGTAATGATGACCAGCATAGGTGGCAAAACACCCCATGCTCGTGGATAAAACTTGCTAATGTTGATAGGTGTTATTCCATTGTTAGATGTACAGATTCACTGCAGTCTACATGACAGTCTTGCCTTATTCTTTGTAGTTGCTAATAAGTTAACTCTGCAATTCATATATTGAAATTTAAGGAGTACCAAGACAAAATTATGAAGTCATGTTTTTCACATTCAAAACTTACAATACTGGTGTAATAAAGACAAGGAGATTCAGGCATCTATTGGACAGGATCTCTGTCCCTGTCTCTTTCTCTTTGTGTCTCTGTATCTCTCTGATCTCTGTCTCTGTCTCTCTCTCTCTCTCTGATTTCCTTTTAAGTAATACTAAAAGCATTACTGTTGCAACCAAATGTCTACATTTGAAAGCATGAGCATGTTTCCCTCACTCATATAATACACAGACTATCTTAAAATAGATCCTAGACCTATGTATGAGAGTTAAAAATATGAGGCTATTATGTAAATATATAGGAGTGTATCACTGTAGCCTAGGTTTAGACAAGGCTGCTTAGCTATGACAGTACAGTGCTATGACTCTTCTTTCTGAAGGGATTCAGACATTTCAAAGTTGACTCTGTGATACTTGCCAAATTTGATTCTCAGAGAATACGAATAGCCACTAAATTATACACTTTAAAATGGTGACTGGGATATGGTGTGTGAGTTCTATTTTAATAAAACCTGTATATATGCATATACATACATATGTGAGAGAGGGTTGATTATGGTGAGTAACTGAAACACAGGTTATGCACATCCTAAACCACAGGGTAACAGGGGTTGGGGAGAAGCACTCAGAGAAGAGTCATCCAACAGAGTGGCGTTAAGCTGGCTTACCAAGTAAGTAACTGTAGTTTAAGATTAAACCCTTAACACTCTGGGGGTGGGAGGGTACATGGGAGATGCATTTATGACTTATTTCCAACCAGGGTTGGTGATTCCAGTTAACATTTGACTGAGAGCTGACACTCATTTCTTTGTTCAGAAGTGATATTATCCATGGAACATAGCGACTCTGCTCAGGTGACAAGAGGATAATTACACGATGGTGTTAGCACATGGATTTCCTTTAGCTGGAGTTTGGACCATGTATTGGGAATACAGATACTCTTCATAGAACTGCTAAAATTAGGGAAAGGGTACAAGAAAACATTAAAGTGTGTGACCTAGATCCTCCACATTCTCTCCTGGTCACCTTGTGGCCCACTAAAAGACCAGTGGCTAATGGCTCTGCTTGTTCTTAGAAGGCATCCCTTTCCTGGCCAAACTCATCCCTCCAAGTCTCCTTGCAGGCTTGTCTTATCCGTTATTTCCTCTTCTGCACCTTCTTTGTGGCTTATGTCCCCTCCATTTTCCACAGTCATATGTACGTTTTAACATAAGTTAAAGGACAAACACAAAGCACTCTCCCAGCACCCCTGGCTTTTCATGTTGCTCTCATATTTCTGGACAGATCTTTACTGTAAACCACTTGAAAGATGGTCTACATCTTTTATGCTTCACCTCTAGTTGACTTTTTAATCCACTTTTAATCTTGTCTTTCCTCCAAAGCTTTCTAATGTCTTGCAAGTCTAGTGAGGTGTGTTTGTCCTATATATTTAGCACTTTTCTTTTTTCTTATTTTTTCTTTTTTTGCCTCCTGGGGCAGAATTTTCCATAAAATGTTGTCATTCTCTTTTTCATAATTTCTCTACAACCTTTGTGGGACTCAAAAACAGCATTCTCTGTCCTCACTGGCTCCCAGGCATTTCCCTACACTGTGGCTACTGGTGGTCTCCAAGGTTCTGTCTCTGTCCTCTTTCTTTCAGCAGCATCATATTTTAGTTACACACATCTTGCATTAAGAACCAGCTTTAGTCCACCTATCATTCATGATTTTGCTCTTGTTTAGGACAGTTCTAATTCCAATATCAGAAACTCTCTGCTGTGATCTCAGAACTGGTTGCTGTTGTTACGTGGGTCTGTTCTTGGGCTTACTTTCCATTGTCCCTGAGCTTGATTGTGTCCTTTCTTCCTAGGCCCCCTCCACATGGTAACCAGTCACTTGACCCCTGACCTGCTCTCCTTTTCTACCAGGATTCATCACAGTTTAACCAGTATGGCTAAGGTTGATGGAATTTAGTCCAGGCTGCTCGTTCTGATGCCTGGGCTTGGTGTGCATTTTTATTAGGAAGAGCAAGGGGTGGTCTAAGGCTTTGTTGTTAGGTCAGGGTATGTTTTTTCCCCCTTTACCTTTCATAATGAAGGGGAGCTGATCTTAAAGATCTAAAATATCTACCCCCAGGAGGAAGCAAGTTGAGGCAAACAGTGAAGTGCTATCAGGTAAATTGAAGTGAATTTTTTGGTATCTGCGCGCACTGGGAAATAGACTTTTTCAGATGTGATGATTGCCTTCCCTGTCAGTCCTATGAAAGGTGCTGGCTGTGCTAAAATTAGGCAGAACCACATGACGTATGAGGCCCTACAATGATGAAAATATTCACATTTATTGACTTATTTCTATAGCATCATTTCACAAAGATTATGAGGAAATGTTTAAGCATTGCTCTAGGTGGGGATATATAATGATGATAGATAAAGAGAAAGTTCAGTCATGAGAAAAATAATAGGAGCCAAAGCTACCCAACCATGTACATAAAGAATTTAAATCCTGTAATGAATGTCTGTGAGCACTGTTGCAGCAGCCAGCTATCAAATGGCAGTGGAGACTTTCCTTCCTGCCATCCAGTAAACTTGATCACTGTGTGGTCTTCAGTTCTAGGGTATCTAGGCTAATGATATCTCTGGCCTATTGCAGGCCAGTTGACTCCCTAGGAGGCCTACAGATCCCTAACAGGTGTCTGCACTATGCCCAGACTGAAAGTCAACCCTGTATGGGATTCTCTACCTGGCTTATGCCAGGTATGGACATGGTGTTTTATTTAATTCTCACACAAAAAAATTAGTAAACCGGATTTTATCAACAGTGGAAAGAGCTAAGAAGAGGTAATAATGGCCATTGTGTGTGTGATTGTCCCAAGTTAAGTTCTCAGAGCTGGAGAGCAGTGTCCAAGATGGCCATTAGGGAATTCTCTCTGGAGGAGAATCCTTGATAGAGACCTACCAGAAGAGCATGATGTGGAGATGGAAGAAGGGAGAAGTTAAGAGGTTAAGATGTGTTACAGTTCCATGGCAACCTTGGCCAACTGGAGCTGAATTCATCAGGACTATGGTGGAAGAAAGTGACCAGGCTTTTTCTCATTATCTTAGTCAGTCACTGGGAACCTGTGGACTTGGGGACAATGTTCCTTCAGAATGAGGACATCCCCATAGGTTGCCTTCTGACAGCAGTGCCCTGAAGAACACAAGCAGCTCACTTCTATGACCACAATCATTGTGAGAAAGGAATGTATTAGACATTCAAGGATTCATGGACTTAATGTTAAAGAATCCCTGTCTATCTGGGTTTGTTTGTTTGTTTTTTTTTCTCAATGTCCATCCTTCTGTCCCACCTCCAGTAATAAAACTGATGCCTGAAAAAAAAAAGTCACGTAAGTCAATTGTTTTAGGGCCCTCAGCTATAATAATGGAGTTGCACCTGAACTCTGGCTGTGTATTATTTTCTGATGCTGTGTTACACAGTGGAGATACAGTAGTGGGAGATACAGGAAAACATAGGGGATGGCTAATCACCTAAAAGTCCATATAAGGATACTAAAGTCACATTTTTGAGAAATAAGAAGGCAATACATTGTATATTATAATATAAGAAAATCAGGGATTTGAAGTGATTGGCCTGAGCTTGGAAGTCTCCACTTTCAAGCTATATGAATTTCAGCAAGGTCTATAATCTTTCCCAGCCTCAATCTTGCTATCTTCAAACTGGGCATAATAATACCTTCCTCTGTGGCCTACCAAACCCCCCTAGCAGAATCCACACTAATATTACCTATGACCACATTTCAAATTGTCTAGATGCATCTGCCAGGGCATCCCATGACCTCAGAGCCACAAGAGGCCACAGAGGACCTAATCTGGGCTAGGGCTGGGAAAATTAAGAAAGATGAGGAAGATGAAGATCACACAGGCGGGATCCCTGGTGAACAGGCTGACGGAGGATGAGTCTTTTAGTCAAAGTTCTTGGCTTGTCTGCTGCTGTTCCACAGAACCCCTCAGTCACATGGATAGGTGCTCTTAGCTCATTTTCCAGAAGACCGTAGCTCAGAGTGATTTTGTAGATGACCATAAGAATGTACCTGATTTGTAAATTCTTTCTGCTAGTTCAAATATTTCCATATATGTTCAGAGTCAACATGAGTCTGACAAGGACTATGAAGAAAGATCTCTTCCCCATTACCCTTGTTGTTAAGTTCCCATCCTGTCTGAACCTCAAGGGGTTTCCTGGACTACTTTCTTCTCAGCACCCCTTTGTGAGAAGGTCCTCATTTGCCCTACTCCCAGGAATCAACACAGAATGGTTTATCTGCTAGACTTGGAAACTTCCCTCCCTGACTGTGACCCCCTTGCAGAATGGTTTGTGCCTTGATCCTGAAGTGAACATTCGCTGACTTGAATCAACGTTGAGGAGGAAAGAGTTCAACTGAATTCCAAGTGCATGATGAATAGGTTCATGATATGGCTGGTGGCCCTGGATTCCAGGGAACCTAACCTTTACATATAGCTAGGAGACAGATAGAGTGAAGGCAGAGGCAGTGATCAAATGAAAATAATCAACAGGAACCGAAGAAGCCACCACAACAACATCAGTAGCCATAATGCTGAAATGAGGCTCAGAAGAGGCAGAATTTACCAACAGTGGGACCTTGGATACATCAGAGCCCTTACATTTCCAAATAATGGAGGAAGCAGATTAGAAAGAACAAATATGCTAATGGAAAGAGTCACAGTCAGTACTTCAGGACAACCTGTGGGGTCCTGCTCAAAGGTCATGCAAATTTGCAAGCAAAACCTCAGCACTATGAGCGAGGTATTGCACATCATGGGTTTGGGGGCTAGCATTCTATCAAAGGGATGTGCCTAAGGCTACCAATAATCCAATATCCCCAAGGTACAGAGATTTCCCAACTCAACTGGAGCCAGTGATTATGTCTCTAAGGTTCTTAATGTGAGGTGGCTAAGGGCAAGACAGTCCTGACAGCCTGGGGCCAACACCCTGGGACCTACTTGGCAGTGCCCAGTTTCACAATGCAGATTTCTATGCCATCTACCACACAGGTTGCCTGCTCTATCTGGCTGAGAGAAATGACATTGGGCTTGCTTTTTCTGGATCAGGGGAAGAAGGGCTGATAGGTCCTTCTAAGGTGGGGGAGGCAAGGAGAAAAGCTAAGCTAGAAAGTCTTGATTTAAAGTAAATATTGGCCAAACTAAAATGAAGAATAAAAACCTGGAGACAGTTGCATGCCTGCCTGGTGATGAAGACTTAACAGAACTTCCTCCCTGAAAGGGCGCCCAAACTAAGAAGAGTTTAGCCCACTAGCCATGGCTAGGGAACAGAGTAGAAGGTGGGTGTAATGGAAGATTTGCACAATGAGAAGGAGGTATTTATAAAGAAATAAATGGCATATGTCTTTAATTTGCACCCTCCCCCCCATGACAAACATGAAACTAATAGCTGGGTTTCCTTTGGACCACAGCTTTTGATTCTTTCACTACAGCCTAGACATCAAATCCTTTGCTCCAAGTCAGAGTAGAAATCACTGAGTAGGTAAACTTCTGATGTATGAGAAAAAATTACTCTCCTTACTGCGTGGGAGCTTGTTAATCACACAGGAATGTGCATTCACGAGCATGCCCTGCAGATGACTGTCTTCTTTATGACAAGGGAAGGTGTTTGGGCCAAGAGAGTCCAGTTCTCCACTGAGTGAGGTGACATCAGTTTCCCTGCCTGGTTTGTCTTGGGAAATATTTAACCATAGCATTTCCTAAAATCCTTGAACACACTACTTCAAGCATCCAGCTAAGAGAGGGTCCCCATATGGAGGAGTGTCACTCCATGTCATTCAGCAAACACTGAAGGAGCACTAACCATCACACTTGGCACTGGGTATAGCAACAGACTTCACTAAATTTGCAGAGAGTGTGTGTCCTGTATCCAATCAGGAAAACTGTATAGCTTTGTGACTCTAGGAAGGAGCAGCAATTCACAGGAGGCCCATGGAAGACAGGTACTACTTATGCTGAGGACATGAGAATGTTGCCCAGGGAGGAGGCAAGTGAACTGTGCCATGAGGATACGTTTCAAAGCCAATGGGAAAAGGAGGGCATGCCAGGTAGAAGTAGTTTAGGCTGCAGCCAAAAGATACACACATGTGAATGTTTTTCTAGGAAGGTGTTTGTTCCAGCCACAGCCACATATCTGTAGCTTATGGAATTTGAAAATCTTAATGATTTCTGTGACAGGTAAGGAAACTGGAAAAAAGAGAGACAAAGTGACCTTGCAAAGCCTGAAATGATGACCTGTTGAGAGTCACTCCCTTGATGCATGTGTCCGTAGCTTTATTGTGAGAGTTTCCTCATAGATGAGGAATACTTCTGTCTGTCCCCATGCCGAGTGTGGGCTGTTCCTCCTTTCTTTGCAAGTCTGCATTTCTCTTGGCTTTTCCTCTTTCACTGCATCTATCTACCCACCAATCAGTCATTTCAACTCACATGAAGAAGGTACTACGGAAGGCAATCTATTTGCTATTTGGATCGTATGCTCTTTAGAAGGACATATTTTTTATGTTAGCCATTCTTAAAATGGCCTTGTTTGTCCCTCCCATCCTTTAGTCCTCCCTTCCTTCATCTGTTTTCTTTTGTGAGTTTGTGCTATTGAAGAACAAACCCTGGCTTTGTGCAGGCTAGAAAACTTCCCTCCTGCTGAGCTATGCTCCTGATCCCTCGCTCTTTCCACTATTTCTCTAATGTTTTATTTTAGAATAATTTCACATTTTCCATTTTCAAATACAAGACAGATATTTCCTGTCTGCCTTCCTGTTGTGATATCCCACAACCCTAACACATTAAACACACACACACACACACACACACTCCCTTTCTCATACACACACACTTAATGCCACATACATACACATATACTTACACACACAAACACAATGCAAAGAGTCACATAGACAATACACAAGCACACAGTCATACACACTCAGTACATAAACACACACTCATACACACTCAATGCCACAAATAAATACACACACACACACACATTTATTACTGATTTAATAGGCAAAGGCATTCAATTTTACATTCCAGCCATTTAAATGTGTCTAAGAGTGAGTGTTTTAGAGCTGAGCAGACACTGGGGTACAGCTTGCTGTGTTGTTTATGTCTCTGTCTCAGTTTATCCAGAAAACTATTTTTAGTACTCTCTCTCTACCCAGCACCATTAGTTTGTGTTAATTAAGATGGGGATGATGGGGATTCGTGTTTGACAGACCCTTGCTACTTGCAAAAGAGTCACTCATGCCCTATTCAGGGGTCTGGAGAGCTGAGTCCCAATGGAGACTGCTAGTAGCCTGCAGCAAGGGAAGTTTATGATACCCCTGTCTCTCCTTCCTTCAAGCCCCTTGTGTCTAAGCCTCACTGAAGAGTTACAAGGTTGTCCTCTGCAGAGCTGGTCCCCTGCATTTTCCACAGGCCCTCTGTGACATAGGCTGATTGCATACACAAAGATGTCAGAGCAAATCACCACGTCGGGAATTGTCGGGCAAACAATCTGTGGAATAAAATGTGCCCATTGCCAAGGGGTGGGGGAGGTTAGCAAGGAGGATATCTTGACAGAGGAAGAGAGAAGTGTTGGATGGAAATTAGCAGCTGAAGGCTTGCAAAGGGAGAAGAGGCAGAGGGAGAGAGAAAAGGGAAGAGACAGGCAGATGGAGAGGGGGAGGGAGAGGGTGGAAAATAGACACAGCTTTATTTCACAGTCTTGCTTCACCCTCCGCCCAAGCAGCCTGTGCTTTTGCAGAGATCTTGTCTTGCCTCAGCTTGTCGTTCCCCTGCTGACCTCTGCCATTAGACTCCTGGACTCCCTCAAGCTCCCACTTCCACTACAACAGTTGTGCTTTTCTCCCACATGGGATTTCCGGTTTGTGCAGCAAGAAATGTTCTCTCTGCAGAGAAGACAAGCTTCTTGCTTGCTGATCCGGATGGCTTGGGGCTCTGTAGATCTCTGCTCCTGACACCCTGGTTGGGTCCATATCACTGACATCCCTATGGAATTAGAATTGCTGGCAAATGTGGAATTATGCACTCAAGATATATTAATGTATCTCTTTGATATAGTGTACAAGTTCAGTAAAGTATATGTTCTAAAGTAAGTGCGATGGATTGGATCTGAAGTGTCTTCCAAGTCCCATGTACAAAAGACATTTTGTACCATTCTGTGCCATTGGAAATTTACTAACAAAGAGTCAGGCTCTGCCTTGAAAGAAGAAACTGCCCCCCTCCCCCCATCAACTGTGCTGTCATAGATCACAAGGATGCAGCCATGACCATGTGGTGTGGAATCTTGAAACCATAAGAGAAGACCTTTTCTCCTTTGATTTCTATGCCATAGGTATTCTGTTAGAGACACCAAATGCTAATACAGTGGCTGTGGCAGTAATGGGAAGAGCTACACTCTTTCTGTTCTGTTATATAGCTCAGAGTTCAATGCTGATGATCAAGACAAAGACCTAAGCACTGTACCCACTGCAGTTTGAACAAGATAGAGCTGTGTTTCCCCCAACTGCATGTTTAATTGGTGACTGGAGTTTTGCCTTATAGTATGAGTCTCTTGGATGGTTTGCCATTCTGGAACATAATGAGGGCAACTACCCAACTTCACTTAAAAACAACAACAACAAACAAACAAACAAACAAACAATAACAGAAATTACTATGAGTGTGAAGAACCCAGCCCAGCCTCTCTTCTCTTTCCCTCCTCCTCCTGAACACTGCCAGAGTGTGCCCTGAAAAGTCTCCTTCCAATTTCCTTCCTATCCCCCAGATTCAAGGTGCCACATTTAAATCTGGGCCATGTATTAGGGTCATGTGTAGATTCTGATTTTTTTTTCTAAAGTAGATGTAGGTAAATTGAAGCTCTGAATAATTATGTCTCTTAAAGAGCTATTTTTGGTCTCTCTGTAGTCCATTTTCTTTTTCACTCTCTGTGGCATCTAACCCCTTGCTCTGTACCTCTTTGGAACCTCTTCCCCACTTATGAAAGGGAAAACAAATTGCACTTTGGATAAAATCCATTCTCACCAACGTACTTCCTTTTTCTAAGCACTTTGTAATTTGAAGTCTTTAAATGCTAAAGGTGGCTTTGTCTTTTGAGGCATTAGATTGGGCATTAGCTTGCCTGTGGTGGGGATATTAGGATGAGAGGACGGTAACTTTTCTTCTCTTTGCTTCTTAGTATGACCTTCTTAAAGGAACACTCCTTTTAATCCTTTTAGGACAGCTGCTTCAAAGCTGTATGCAGACCCACGATCCTTGATTTTATGTGTCATTCTGGATCGGCAATGGTGCAGACATTCAGGGTGTTTCTGGGTTGATACTTTATATACAATATCAAGATTTAAGTCTACAGACTTTTGAAAAACAGGGTTCATTGGTGGGTGGGCCTCATCCAGTCAGTTGAGAGCCTAACTAGAAAGAACAAAGACAGGAGAGGAGAGAATTCTTCCAACAATTAACCCCATCACTCAAACTCCAACCCCATTTTCAACTATTCTTGGGTTTCTATCTTGTTAATCCATGCAGCAGATCATGGATGTAGAGTTTCCATAATCATGGTAGTGAGTCCCTTAAAAAAAAGTTGTTCTCTTTCCCTCCCTCCGTGTTCCTTCTGCCTGCCCCCCACCCTGCTGTGTGTGTCTGTCTTTCATATATATGTATGAAAATTAAATAATTTTCTAGGTATGTGTGTATTGCTCTGTATGTTTATTGCAAATGTTGCTGACATTACTGTACCTGTACAATGCCCTTGGCTCTGACCTCTGGTGAACCTTAGGTAATAGATAATTAGCACAACCCTGCTCCTTACCTGTAGCCCCTTTCCTTCCCTTTATTTCACTTTCCATTTCCCATTTCCTTTCTCTAGGACTTTGTATTTCCAGATTCCCCATGAGTGGAGAGACGATCAACAGTGTGTTCAAAACCCCACCCCCAGTTCTCCAGACTGCAT
Source organism: Mus musculus (assembly GCF_000001635.26). Lineage (NCBI taxonomy): Eukaryota > Metazoa > Chordata > Mammalia > Rodentia > Muridae > Mus > Mus musculus. Next base: position 28,389,267 of record NC_000075.6, read on the forward strand.
CTCCTACCACCAAGGACAAATTAGATCCTCAGGATCTGCAGAAACTGTTCTTGTGTTGCCAGTCTTCCTTACACCGATTCTATCTAGATGCATGGCAAGAAAGAGATTTGAGAGAACTTAGAGAATTGCGTGTAGGAGAGCAAATGATGAGACAGGAGTGGTAATACCAGTGTGCAGTTCTGAAAAGTCTTTCTATGGATAGCTTACCGTTGGCATTGCTATCATCTCATCTTTGACCTTATCATGTGATGTCATCTCTAAATGGGTAGGACTATATGCATAGTTGTCCTGATGTGTATACACTCCAGGGGCCACAGATGGGAAACAAATTCTAGAGTGGTGTGTGTGTGTGTGTGTGTGTGTGTGTGTGTGTGTGTGTGTGTATGTCCAATGATGGTGATGCTGACAGGTTTAAAGTGTGATCACAAAAAGTGTGATCAGGACCGCAGTGCCCAGCTAGGGTGAGAACCTACACAGACCTCAGAATGACAGGTGAGCTATCTGAGACATCCGTACTTATAAAGTAACCTTTTGCTCATTCAGAAATGATGTGTGTTACAATGGCTATATAAATCATAAGCTCCACTTCTGATAAATCTGGCTACGTTTTATTGACTAAAATTCTCATATCTGAAGCCTATCTTCATTGTTGGTTAGCCATGTGGTAGCACCACCTGCTTTCTCCCATGATTAACTTCTCACAATATAAATAATAGTGTGTTCCAACATAGACATAGACAACAACCAAACAGCCTTTAAAAGTACTGTCAATCTCAGCTCTGCTACTATGAAAAAAGTCTTATCCGATGCCCAAATGATGAAAGAAAAATTGAGATTTTAGTATTTGGTATGTGAACCTTGAAAGTTAAAGTTTCTCTCACACTCTTTGAGGTTATGTGTTAGAAGTATACGCTGTCTTTATTATCACTTGAATGTACATATAGAAAGTCTACTGTAGACCAGGATCCATTCTGAGTGTAGCAATAGCAATACAGCAGTGAACTATGAGGCTCAAAAGAAAATAATTAGTGATTTCTTTCAAAAATAATAAGGAATATTCTTTCCTCTTTGAATGTCTAAAGATTTGCATCCTAGGTAAGCCCAGATCCTATCCAGCTAACAATGATAATATGCAGGTCCCTTGTCAACCTGATATCCAAACATATCACTTTTAAAGCCTCCTGTTCCAAGAGTCTCATGGCTATCTCAAAATAAAAAAAAAAAAAAATACACACAATCCAAATTCAACATAGCCTTTAACAATTCCAATATGAAAGTCTAAAGTCTAAGTCTCCTCCAAAGGCTCAACAGGAATGTCTTAACTGTGAGCAGAGGTTACAAACTTTGAATATACAATAATACAGAATAAATACTTTCATTCCAACAGGGACATGTAGAATCATAACAAAGAAAGACCAGACGTAAACCCAGTATGGCAAACACTAAATCCTTAAGCTCTACCTTTAGGGTCTGAGGCTCAGGATGGATTTATCTAAATGGCTTGGAGAGTCCCCACCTACTCAGCTCTACTTCTTACAGCATGTATAGCCCCTCTTCACTCCATGCCTGTAACTGGCTTTAGCACAGTTCCTATAAAACTTGCATCTCAGATATCCTGGGTTTGTCCTGCAATTTAGATATCACCTTCATAGCTTTGCACAATGGACTCTTTGGGATTCCTTTCAGAAAACAAAGAAGACAATCCTGCCACACAATATTTGTCCTCCCCACTCTTACCTCTAGCATGCTTACAGATGCAAAATTACATGGTTAAAACTGGCGAATTCTACTGCCAGGTTAAAATGTGGCCAAGAGTGGCTCAATATTTGAAACACTCCCCAAGACAGTTGTTTTCCAAAGCAAGAATATTCCTAATCGTTTCTGGAAATATATAGAAGAAACCACTAATTTTTGTCTTTTGACCCTCATGGCTCGTTGCTGTATTGCTATTGTTCACACTTAGAATAGGTCTTGGTCTGCTGTAGAATTTCCACACCTGTATCCAAGTGATAATAAAGGTCGTTGTGTACTGCTAACACATAACCTCCAAGAGTTTGATAGACATTTTGACTTTTTCTCACATACCAAATACAAAAATTTCCAAGTTTTCCTTTTCCTATCATTTTGGGCATTGGACAAGACTTTTTTCTTGAGTAAGGCCTTGAGCAGCACTCTCACCTTAGGTTCTGGTCTTTCAAGTGAATTTAGATAATCCCAAATTAGACCCATAGATGAGAGTGGAATCTCTCCCTTGGGATACCTTTCCCGTTGTCCCAGTGCAGTGCTAGATAGGATATTTGTCTTTAATGTTGCTAATCTCCTTAACAACTGTAACTGCTTTCTTTGAACCCAATCTGTCTGCAAGTTTATTTAAACTCCAGTTTTGACTCATCAAAGGACCAAAAAAAAATTTTTTTTCTCTGCTTGTGACTTTCTTTCACTGTGCATGGACAAAACTAGTGAGTAGGGGTGGGGTTGGGGGTAGGGGGATGACATCACTTGTCTTCTATCCTGTCTGAGATTTCCTTTACCAAATGAGCCAGTGATTTGTTTATGCATCAAGCCTCACCCCAGCCCTCATTATACAGGCAGATATAAGCAGCTCCTTTGATAGCTTATAACATGAGTGACCCTGTCCAGTTCCCAATCCTGTTCTTGTACCCATTTGAAACCCCATGAGCTGGTTTTCCTCTGTTTGTTTTCTCTCTGTACTCTAGTCTTCCAAACTTCCACCAGAGTGGTCCCTCACGCTCTGCTCACCTTCCAATCTTTTCCTAGGACACAGCTTCAAACACTTTCACATTCCTCCAGCAAATTGATCCCAAATATCCTAGAACCACATGGCCGTGTTTATCATAACCACAGCCCTACTTTTTGGTATGGGTTTTCTGTATTAGTTAGTCCTTTTGTTGCTGTGGCAAAATGCTGTTTAAAAGGCAATTTAAGACAGGGAGTGTCTATTTTATATAGCAGTTTGAGAATACAGACCTTCATGGCAGGGAAGTCCTGGAGGCAGGAGGTATGATCTTATCAGGCCATTACAGGACAACCAAGGAAACTCTACCTGGAAAGTTTTCTAGGGACTGCCACTTAATTTAGATGGCCATATTTCAAACCCCAAAGCATCTTTTATCTATCTTAATCTTCTCACATCATACTATAATTATTTGTTTACTATAGTTGATCTATTTCTTCTATGAGGCTATTAACATTTGGACAGTAGCATGTCATGATCCCTGTATCCTAATTCTCATCAAGGGGCCCTAGTATATCTTGGTCCTAGTAGCTAAGTTCCCCACACAGATAAATAAACTGGCTAGAGCCTGGAATGGTAGAGGATTCCCAGGAATCAGTGGGGTGACATTAGCTGAGACTTACAGCAGCAGGGATATGGAATCTGAAGAGACAGGAAGCCCATTGGAGCCATAGGGACACTAACATACTCACAAAACTTTCAACCCAAAATTTATCCTGTTGACAAGAAATGCAGGGACTGGGCATGAAGCAGAGACTGAGGGAATGGGCAACTAATAACCAGCCCAACTTGAGACCTACCCTATGGGCAAGCACCAATCCTTGACACTATTAATGATACTCTGTTATACTTATGAACAGGAGCTTAGCATAACTGTTCTCTGAGAGGGTCCACCTAGCATCTGACTGAAACAGATGTAGATCCCTACAGCCAAACAATGGATGGAGCTTGAGGACTTTTATGGTTGAGTTGGTGGAAGAACTGAGGTCCCCCAAGGGATAGGAACTCCACAGAAGACCAACAAAATCAACTAACCTGGACCCTTGGGGGCTCCCCAGCACACATGGCTGGGCCTAGGTCACCTGCACATACATAGCAGATGTGCAGCTTGGTATTCAAGTAGGTGCCCCAACAACTAGAGCAGTTGCTATCTCTAAAGCTGTGTGTGGACTATGTTCCCCTAACTGGGTTGCCTTGTCTGGCCTCAGTGGGAGAGGATGCCCCTAGCTGTGCAGAGACTTGATTTGCCAGGGTAGGGGGATACTCAAGGGGAGCCTCCACTGTCTCAGGTAATAAGGGGAGTAGGGAGGGACTGTTTGAGTGGGGAACTGGGAGGGGGGCAGAGATCGGTAAATAAAAAATAAATAAATAAGTGAGTAAAAAAGAAAGAAAAGGAAAAAAAATGGTTAGCAAACCAGAAAACAGATTAACACCATAAGAAATGAGTGTGGGCTGTCAGAACCCAGGAGGCTGAGGTTGTGAGGTTGAAAATTTATGGCTAGCCTGGTGTTCATAGAGTTCTAATTCAGCTTTCCCATTGCCTCATAAATGCACTTGTAAAAGATAGGCCTTGTTCGGGTCCTGTCAGTAAAATCTTTCTGGCGTATGCAATAGCTCTCTCTTGTGAGGCTATGCCAGTGCCTGGCAAATACAGAAGTGGATGCTCACAGTCATCTATTGGATGGATCATAGGGCCCCTAATGAAGGAGCTAGACAAAGAACCCAAGGAGCTAAAGGGGTCTGCAGCTCTATAGAAGGAACAACAATATGAACTAACCAGTACCCCCCAGAGCTGTGTCTCTAGTTGCATATGTAGCAGAGGATGGCCTAGTCGGCCATCAATGGGAGGAGAGACCCTTGGTATTGAGAAGATCATATGCCCCAGTACAGGGGAATGCTAGGACCAGGAAGTGGGAGTGGGTGGGTTAGGGAGCAGGGCAGGGGGAGGGAACAGGGGGCTTTGGGGATAGCATTTGAAATGTAAAGAAGAAAATATCTAATAAAAAAAGATAGGCCTTAGGTAACTAACATTTACTATAATAGAAACACAAGTCCCAGAGGTATCTGATTATTTATTTATTTTAAGTAAGAAGAGAGTAGAGCCCAGGTGAAGTGTTAGGCCAGGACATCTGCTTCATGAATAATATTCCCAGTGTGCCAAGCTCTATGGAAGATAATTTATGTCATCTTTTATTGCAGTTCAGAAAATAATATAACAGAATATTTTCTCCACATCATAATGAGGAAAGTTGAGCTTAGGAAAGTCTGTTCATCATAGGTCTCATATTATGTTTTTTGGTCTTCAATTTATAGAAATGCATGAGCTGTGACTGTAAAGTGATGAGGCTGGTTTTTCTATAAGGCTGTGTAAATAGGTCCAAATCCTTGGTCTTTAGAGGGAGGTGCTCGAATGCAATTATGGTTCACTCTGTTGAAGAGTTTGGGAGCCAAGAAAGAAGAGGAGGGATACCAGAAGAACCTGTTCCTGGGGATGACATTGGGTCTCTTTGGTCAGGTTTCTCAAATGTGATGATGTACTTCAGGTCAATGCAAGTGGATTAAGGAATATCTAGGAAGTTGGTACAAAAAAAGAAAGAGAGAAAGAAAGAGAGAAGGAAGGAAGGAAGGAAGGAAGGAAGGAAGGAAGGAAGAAAGGAAAAAACCTGGTTGTTGTAAGTGTGCCTGTAAGGGTGTTTCAGGGAGTGAGCAGGTGAGTGTCAGTTCTGCAGAGAACCATCTTCAGTGGACTTGGGACATATGACCAAAATGGAGAAGAAAGGAAGATATTTGCCTCTGTGTCCTGAAACTGTAATATACCCATCTCTTCCTTAAATAGCAAAAAAACATGAAGGCTCTGCTAGCCTTTGGACTCTGTAACTTACAGAAGTATTAGGACTCTAATTTATAGAGGTAGGCTGTCTATATTTCCAGAAATTCACTTTAGACCAAAACTCATATCACCTTCGTTGTAAGACATTTGGATCTGGACCCAACCATATTATTCCCATGTTATTATCTTCAGCTTTCAGGCAAAACCATATCCAAAACCCCAGCATCTGTCATTGTATGATCAAGCTCCTTAGCAAATCTCCTTTCACCTCTCTCTCTCTCTCTCTCTCTCTCTCTCTCTCTCTCTCTCTCTCTCTCTCTCTCTCTCTCTCTCTCCCTCCCTCCCTCCCTCCCTCTCCCCCCTCTCTCTCTGCGTGCCAGTTTGTCTTTCTAAACATTCGTCTGTCTGTCTTATCTGTTCATATAATTAACTCAGTCACTCTGGAGGAAACAGACTAATACACTGGCCTTCTAGAGACTGTAACGAACAGACTTCAGCTCTCTCTTGCAGCAAATATTTGCAGAGCTCTTACTCTGTGCCAGGATCCTGCCTGTAGGAAAGGGATCAAGATGAGCAAACACTTTGTTATCAGGGCCCCTGCAGTTCTTATGGGAGATAGATTCTTGTGAAATACACTTGGAGACTTGGAAAGGGTGAGGGGATCCAAGACTGATGTTGTAGCAGTTGCATTCCACAGCTGTCACTTGACTCTAATTTGGGGAAACTGGTAGATTCCTCTCCACATGCAATTATGTGTCTTGTTTTACTATTCATGTGCTTGTTTTATGTTGATTTTAAGTTATCATTGTTGTTTTAACTTGTCCATCGATTATTTTGTTTGTGCTTTCTTTGTTTTATCACTTTGGCATTAAAAATAGAAAAGAAAAATCAATTGTCTGGTAGATGCCATCATGCTGACTTCTGCCTTGGGATCTGCTATATATGTTGTGACACTCAGACCAAAGCCTGCAAGGAGTTTTTTATTACTTTTTTTTAAAAATGCTTATTTGGCGATGAGGCATTGCTATGTCAACTAGGCCAGTCTCAAACTCTTAGGCTCACGTGACACTATCTTCTCAGCATCCTGAGTTGCTGAGTGTCTGGGATTATAGACACACACCACCAAGCCTAGCTAGCTACAAAGGATCTTTGCTAACACTGCCTATAGATGAACAAACACAAACTCACAGGCAAGTGACTTACCTCACATTTCAGATCTTAAATGGCAAGGCTCGGATTAAGGTCAGGCTTTTAATCCCTGACTAACGTGCCTTTTCCCTGATGTAGTAGATAGATGTGTACTCCATGAAGAAGAATGTGAAGTCTAGGAGGAAAAAAAAAGACAAAGGTAGGATTAAACTCATCAGAAATTTTAGGTTAGTTGTGATAAGGAAAACCATTTAATATGCATTTTACTTGGGAAATATGCAAAAAGTAGTGAGAAATGATGTTTTCAACCATGGCTGGGCAGCTGTTGTAGAAGGATTGCTTTTGGATCCTGAGGACACAGACCCTACCTTTACCCACAGTTCACATGCAATTGTATTTTTTGCAACTATTTTTTGCCCCAAAAGGAAGTTCAGTCACTTTTTAAAAATATCTGTTCAAGTGTGCATGTATGTGGGGTCAAATTATAGAGGTGTAGGTATATTTTTGAGAAACACTTTTGTCTTTAAAAATAAGTGTCTCCTCAGTTGCTTCTCTAATTCAGGTTTGAGACAGAGTCTTTCACTGACCCAGAGCTCAGTAATTAGATAGAAGTTACCTGTTACCCCCATGGTCCTCCTGTGTCTGCATCCCAGCTCTGGGATCAGAGTCATCCACTTCTGTACCTGGATTTTCACATGGGTGCTGCAATCCAACTTTCCTGCTTGTGCTGTGAGCACTTTGTCAGCTGATGCATCGCATTAGTCTAGCCAAGTCACCCTTACCATTCTGCTCATTAGCAACACATTCCTACCCATGTCCATCCCCATGTCCTGTGTCTCTCAGCAGCCTACACCATGGTATTTCCTCAGTTACCCTGTTCTCTGGGTCCACCTTATGTAGATGAGTTTCTGTGATACAAATATACCTCAAATTATGGGCTTCCTCTTTCATGCTTCTTTCAAATGCACACAGAGCAGCTGGGCACAACACTCCTCTGATAAACACAAGCTGTAAGTTTTCCTCATTTCTGAATAACACACAGTTTGAAATTGCTTTAATGGCTGGATACAAATTTTATTATGGATCAGTTTGGCTATCTGTGTGGGGCCTTGAATTTCCCAACAGCAATCCACAACTAGGCAAGCTCTTTGAGGTAAAGCAGCTTAGTAATGATCTTGTAATTTTTTCATTTGGAAGTGGTGATTTCTATTTCTAAAACAGGCTATTTCTTAAAATGAAATAGAGAGAGAGACATAGGGGGAGGGGGGCAGAGAGATAGGCAGAGAAATACACACACACACACACACACACACACACACACACACACACCACATTTCTTGCAAATGTGTTGGCCTTGATTTTTTTACAGCTTATTTGTCCACAGAGGCACTTCAGAGAAGAAACCAGTTATATCAAAGGATAGTGCTTTTTCTTTTGTTAAATAAGGACTAGCATCATGGAAGAATAGTCAGTCTATGCAGTGTGTCATTTAACATTGTTCTGAATTGCATTAAGAAGTCCTAAATTCATATGTGGACGTCCAAACCATCAATGTGGCAGTATTTGGAGGTGGGGCTTTCAGAAGGTGATTATAGTTACTTAGGTATGGATATAAAAGTGATCCTGACTCTATGGAACTGGTGGTTTTGTAACAAAGAGAGCATAGTCTGTGTGCCATGGATACACATACAGCCAGGAGGTAGCTGTCAGAATCCAGGAGGAGAGCCCTCCTCAGTGATCTCAGACTTCTAAGGTACAGAACTATAAGAGGGAAGTTTCTCTTGTTGAAGCCACCAGTGTGTAGATTTGCTTTGACAGCCTGAGATGGCTAGGTTAGACCCTCATAAACACTGTACAAATGTATTGGTATCATGCCTGCATTTATAGAGATGCAAGCTGGAGGCTAGTTTAGCTAAGCAACAGAAGTAATGTTGCACAGATGGTGGGCTGTTGAGGTGGGAGTCAGTCTAGCCTCTAACTGCAGTGCCCCAAACCCTTTTATCCACGAGACACCATAAAATAGAGGCTTTTCCTTGCTCTAAATCACAGCCAGGAGGTTACAATGGAGTTTGTGGTCCTAAATCTGAGTCCTTCCACTTACATTATAAATGAGCAACATTCCATTTTCTTAACAAATAGTGATAGCATCATGCTAGACTCTACTCTGTAGAGATCAGATGTGATCAAGCAGGCAAGAAGCACTGAGATGCCAGCAGTTAAGTGGCTATCTCAGGTCAGACAGGATGTAATGCAATAGTCTGTTTTTAAGGTACAGGCTAAGGCACGGGAGCCTTTGGGTCCAATAAAGATGCTTTGACTGTTTTGTCCCTAGGACACATCCATAAAGGAGAACTTTAATGCCCTTCAAAAATAGCAAATAAGAAAGCATGTTGAGGATGAGAAAAAAATGGTGTTGCCCCCAGTTCTCCGCTGTTCCTTCAGGCTCTTCCTTCTTGTTTCATCCTGACGTCTGCAATAGGCTGTCGTCTCCTCAAACCCATTGCCTCCAGGATATTCTTTTTCAATCCATATTACAGAGAGTTGCACTTGCTAGCTATCAAAATCACACTTGATTCTTTTCCTTTACTCCACCCCCAAATCCAAATGTGGGGCCAATCTTAGCTATTGCATTTGCCCCTTCCCTTTCCTTTTGCCTTGGATGCTACTATTCCCATTGACATTGATGTTCCCATTCTCCTACTCTTTGGGTACTCCTGCAATCCATTCTCTAGCCTACAGCATGGTCAAAGCATCTGAAAGGTTTCATCTCTTAGATCCTGGTACTTGCCTGCTGAAAGTCTCTGAAGTTATTGCACTGAATTTAAAATTAAATCCTTATACAGTTTCGGTGGTGCCCATGATCCAATGCTCTCATGCCTTCTGCTTTCACCTAAAGCTCCTCTGCCAGTCACCTCACAACAGCCATTTTCATGGCCCAATTTGGCTGGATCCAATAGTCAATCAGGTCTCCCTTCGGATGTCACCTCTGCAAAGATGCTTTCTCTAACTACCTAACTTATCATCCTTTCCATCCCGTCAACTCCCATAACACTTTTTTTTTATAGCACATTGCCCAATCTAAATATGTCTATTTACTTATTTTTCATGATCTCTTTTCCCACCTCAATACTTATTCACACCCTTGCAGGAAGGCATATAAAAATATTTGTGTTATTAATGGGCTACTGCATCTCCAGTCCTTTAAAGACTGCCCACCATAAAATAGACATGTAATCATATTTACAGATTAGTAAGTGGTTTAATGTGTGAGAAAATTGGAAATAGTGCTGGAGGGCTTTCAAAGGGAAAAAAATACCGAGCCAGGGTCTCCTGCAGCTCAGGATGGCCTCAAACTCACTATATAGCAGAGAATGAAGTTGACTTTCTAAATTTCATTGTTCTGCTTTCCTTGTGCTTAGATCACAGGCAGCTGTCACTGTGCCCAGACTATGTGATGTTGGGATCAAACCTAGGGATTCCTGTGTGATAGGCAAACACTGCTCACTGAACTATCTCCCTATATTCTTTTTCCAGAGTTAAGAGTTTTTGTCATTTTAAAATTTTGTTTTTTTTTTAATTTGCCTTGGTTATCTACTGCTATGTGATTCATGAAGAGCCAGTTTGCACAACCTAGAATACCACTTTGAAACATACACACACACACACACACAGACACAGACACACACACACACACACACACACACCTTATGCATACATGACATGCAGAATGCAGCAGGTGTAGCAGTACACAGAAACCTTGAAGTATTAGGAGCCAGATACTCTTTAGGTTCTGGGCAGAAGTTGCCTGACAGTCTTAACGCAGTGTTTTTGCTGACTGGTTGTCCTTCTGTGACATGAGGCAAGGACCCACTTGTACTGGGTTATCTTCCCAAGAGGCAAGTGAGATTCTATCACCAACCACAGTTTACACCTAAATAGGAAAACAATGGGAACATCATCTCACCATCTGATTTCATCAGGTTTAACCAAACATCATTAGGCTGTGCCATGCATTTTCTTGTTAGGATGCTTCTTCCTCTAACCTAGGTTCTCTGGGCCACTCAATCTGTAGGCTGCAGATATCACCTGCTGGTTCAAGTTGCCTCCTGTCACTAGAGTTCTTTTCTGGAAGCCACCAGAACTCTTTACAGCCTTTCTTCCTGTCTACTTCTCCTTTCCTCCATCTCTAAAAGTCTGCTTTTCTTCAGTCATTCACAACGATTTCTCTCCAGGTACGCAGTTATCTTGCCCTGTGTGGACTATAGCCCCTGAAATCTGGATCTTGTCATAAGTAACAAAGGTTGTGTAGGTAAGTTGACCCTCTCCCGTGCCCAAGGGGTTTTATGACCTTTCCCTCAAACCTTTCTCCATGTCACCTGTTATTACATAAAAATACATGTTGTGCTATAGAACCATAAAGTGTGTTAATGATGGTTCCCAGCCTTCACAGCATCAACTGCATCTATAGGTTTAATCCAAATTGATCTCCTCCATACATGTATTTGATTAGACCTTTCTACTCCCAGAGATACTGGCTTTCCAAGCCTGCCTCATTCCTGGATGGAAGAACCTCTTTCTCTAATCTTCCCAGACCAAGAGACTACTTCTTACCTTAAGCCAGGACCAAGCTATCACCCACAGAACCTGCCAAAATATTATCCCCCATATGTAACCCAGTTTTCCCATCCTTCCTTGTCCAACCCCTCCCATGGAAACCATAAGAAAGCCTCTTGCCACATTTCTTCTTACTTTCTATATCTCCAGACCAACCCTGGATATGTCACTGGGTGATATGGTCCTTCTCTTGGGGACTATAAAGAATACACTCTCCTTTTAAGGGTCTGTGTGCTGGTCACCTTCTCTGTTTTGATTAAGCATTCTTCCAGCTATAATTAGACACAGTTGTGCTCTCTACCCTTTGGATGAGATAGGTATTGTTTGGTATGAGTTGCACAGAGATGGAGACATGAGAATTCCATATTTGAACAGAAAACCCAGCTTCAAAGCCAGTATTCCATATGATAAATTGTTTCTACATATAAATTCATACATCCAAGAAGGTGTAATTAGAAGCCTATCCTATCATACCAGGGGCCAAAGCTTTTCCCAGAATATTCCTGGCACAAATTGTTTAATCGTGTTCATTGTAATCTTCAACTCTGTTTCCTTTGCCCATACAGATAAGATCTTTACAGTGTCTTCCTTGACTCAAAAGTTCGTGGATTCAGATTTATTCTGTCACAGAGACTAAGCTAGGAGCTGTGGTGACAGGAGAGTATAGAGCCAGGCCTCTGGTCTTTCAGTCCCCAGAAGCCTTTACTTGGAGGAAGGTAGCCTGGAAAACAGTCACTTTCTGAGGTTGTTACTTCACAGGCACAAGCCTCAGTGTGTGTTATTGAGGACTCTTATCTCCACGTCAGCTCATCTCTGCTTCTGTTTTTCACCAGCCTCAGTCATCCTCGTCCCATCTGGAAATTTGCACATGTTTCTTCTTTCTTCACATTTCCAATAACTCTTCCTATCTCAAGCCACCTTTCCTGAGTTAATGCAACAATAGCCTCACCCTCACTTCCTGATAAGAAATCAGACCAACAGGTGTCTGAGAAGATCTGAGGAGGATACCACTGAGCAGCAGGGACAGAGGACCTGGGACCTTCTGACCAGGCTCAGCTTATATCCTCACCCCTAAACAAGATACAGGTTCGGTGACAAGAAGTTCTAAGCACAGGATCTCATTGTCACCATACAGGGTAACACATGTAAGAGCCTTTCTAGCTGTTGATTCTGGATCCCAGCATCACAGGGTCCAGAGGATTATGTATGTAGAGAAAGCTCAGACTGTTTTCTGGGAGAAAAACATGTATCAAAACTAGTGGGTGTTTCCTCAGCCTTCTTGGGTGTAGGGGAGTGTAGAAGCTGGAGGAGCAGTGGTAATCCCCAAATACTGGGGGTGTTCCCCAAATATTGGTAGTGCTCCCAGTATCACCCAATCGCTGTCTGCACAATTTCTTCTCTCAGCCTTGCAAGCCCAAAACCTTATGAAGGAGTCTTGTCTCCCATTCCCGTCTGAGCAGTACTTGTTCTCCCAATATAATTTTCACTATAGCTGATAAGACTAGCGATAAGTACTCTATCCTTCCAAGGTAAGATGCTCTAATTAAAAAATTTTAAGCCTAAAACATGTACATGAGCTAAGCATTTTTACAAGTGGGATTGGGGCACTATTCCTTTTTTTTGCTCAGTCCCTTGGAAATGAAACAGGTAGGATGCCTTTGTATCCTTCGGCAAGTAAAGTAATAAACACGAAGAGCTTAATGCTTATTTTTGAATTACATTTCATTTTGGCAATTGTGTGGAGCCCTGCCTAATTTAACAAAAGGCTCCGAGAAAAAAAAAAAAAAGAATACAGTGGAGCAGACGCACATAGCAACCATTAAATTAGGATACAGGCACGAGTGCCACGCAGAGAGGGGAGGCTTCTGCCAGGCAGAGCAGGGGCAAGAATAATGGCAGGCCCAAGGAAAACTGGCGCTTTTGGGTTTAGACTGAAGGAGATGGATCTTAGCCCAAAGGAACCTAGAGACTGGCCTCTAGGAACACTGTATCCTGGAGTTCCCTCTTGGCGCTATAATGATGCTTTCTCCTGTGATCAGAAAGTCATAGATGGATGTTCTGAAGATCAGTCCTACTACAGTTTAGGATCTCCACGTGATTTCCCCAGCTCTTCCTTTTCCCCACAATAAGATGCACAGATAGTGGGGATTACTTTGCATGCTGTCTTGTAAGAAGAAATTCAATTGCCAGCTAGGGAGGCAAGACATGGAGTGGATGGGCATTAAGTGTTTCCAGGTAGGCCATCAAAACAGGAAGCATAGTACAGCTTTTTGCATAGGCCCAGGAAAGCTGTGCCTTAGGACTAAAGCCTGCATGGACAGTTGCAGAGGACTGGGCATCCACAGGGGCTCAGCTACCTGGAGTGGCAAAGGCAGTTCAGTTCTCCAGGGCGGGGTCTGACAACTTCTGCATGGCATTGCGGAAGGAAGGTGCCAGTGTCAGTTTTCAATTTGCTGCTTTCCCCAGAACTCCTTCTCCAGCCCTCCCCTCTACCTCCCCACCCATACCAGGGGAGGCAGTGAAAGGGACTCAACATCTCCTCAGCTCGCTCTGGTACAAGGAGAGCGCGGAGCCCCTTGAAACACCACTGTCCCTCGGGGATCTGGGCCTTAGTGGGTGCTTCTGTCTCGGCGCTGCGGGGGTTAAGGTGGGCGCCCGCGCCCAGCACCAGCCGGGATGAGCGCGCAGTCCGCACCACCCGCCAGCCGGCTTGCTCCGAGTCGACACAGGGAGAAAGTGGCGGTCAGGGATGCTGCTGCTGCCATGACAACCCCGGCGGTCGGGGCCCGCGTGCTTCAGGGCTGCTCCCCGGAGGAAGGCGGCGCGGAGGCCGGGGGCGGCCGCTGAGCGTGGCGTCCGCGCGTCCCCGCGTCCCGTGCAGCGTCCCTGGAGGAGGCGGGGGCCGCAGTCCGCTCAGCTCCCCGCGCCCAAAGCTGCGCCGCGGCGCTCCGCGGGCTGGTGAGGGCCAGGCCAACAGGACTCGCCCACTGGGCTACTGGGAGGACAGCTTCGGAGCAAGCGGAGGAACCAGGCTACACCTGCTGCGGGTCACTGCGTGGAACTTTTTATCGCCTTGGGGTCCAGATGCGAGACTCGGGGCTGTTTTCTAACTCCATCCAAACATGTGTGTGATCTAATAAAACATTTTCTCCTCTCCTTGAAATCAGGAGCTTTAAAAACAATTTTTTATGACATCTCCTTTCTGTCAGAGACACTTGCCTTCTTTGGGTTATAAACTTTTGATGCCAGACCTCTGCAGAACGCGCCCAACTGAATCTTAAAGTAGCTTCACCGAGAAAGGCAGAGAACGCACAATCTGTGACCTTCGTCCCTGCTCCTTCTTTCGTGCTCTCCCTCCCCCGGGCTCCCTCCGCCCCAGGGAGCGTCGAGAAAGCTCTTTTTTGGATGCAGGAGGGGGCATCTGGTTCTGCTAGGCTGGAAAGCTGAGGCTGAAGCCGAGGAAGAATTATTAGGCTCCGGAGAGCCTGGACTCAGCCTTGCCTTCTCCCGCTCCCAGCTCCTGGTTCGCTCTCTGTGTGCTTTCGCCCCTCAACACTTCCGGCTGTTCTGAGAGGGCTAGGGACAAGGACCTTGTCGCTGCAGGAGTTCTGGGAAGTTGTGGCTGTCGAGAATGGGGGTCTGTGGGTACCTGTTCCTGCCCTGGAAGTGCCTCGTGGTCGTGTCTCTCAGGCTGCTATTCCTTGTACCCACAGGAGTGCCGGTGCGCAGCGGAGATGCCACCTTTCCCAAAGCTATGGACAACGTGACGGTCCGGCAGGGGGAGAGCGCCACCCTCAGGTAGGGAGCCTTCCTTCATCTGGGGACAGAACCCATTGCACATGGCTTCAAGGGGAGGGGGTGAGGGAGAGAGAAAAGGAAGCTAGAATGAGGGGCATTTAAGCATGCAAAGGGCCTTTTGCGGGCCCAAGAATTGGCCAGTTGCGTCGTGTGCTTGCTGATACCAGCTTTCTTGGACGTCCTTGTCATTTGGTGCTCTTTTGGTCTGCAGTCTTACAGGCAATGTTAAAGTCTACACTTGGGATGTCATATATTCATGGAGCAATGGGATGGCAAGTTTCACACCCGGACGAGACACTGCGTAGTTAACTAAATACCCTTGGATTTTTCTTCCAGGCCAGGAGGATGTGATGACACAGGATCGCCCTCAGCTAACCATCTGTGATGGCAGCGTGTGTTGGGGCTATTTCACAATTGAAGGCTTTAGATTTCCTGTGCCAGGGCACGACTTTTTATGAGTCTTAGGAAGACACAGCCCCTCAGTCTAACCCTGTGCGGTGCACTTGGGCCCTGATGCAAATTATGAGGCCTTTGTGTTTTTATGGGCTGGGACCAAGAAGAGCAAGCATGTAGCTTTTATGCACCGACATCATTCCTGTGTGAGAAGCACAATAGGGAAGCTTTTTGTTTTAGCTTAATGAGTTACAGAGAATCACTTCCATGCTCCAGGCAGAGGGGTGGAGATGCTTGGAATATGAACCTTTGGGGACTGGGCCTGCTGCAGCAGAGACTTTAATAAAAATGCAGCCACCACTTTCCACGAGCTCAGCAGATATCATCTTTTATCCCTTTAATGAGGCAGTTCTGGTCCTAGGAGACAGATTCAGGGACATCCCAGCTTAAGTATGTCTCAGTGTACACAGGGTGAATGTGTTTGCCCTGCCTATGACTTTGATGGTTATAGTGAAAATAAAATATTCTGACCCAGATTCTGCAGCCAGAATGCCTGGCTTCTACAAGGAGATATTGAGGGTGGGATTTCCTTCTTCCTGTTCTCTGTGCTTTTCCTTGTGGAGTCCTTCCAACACACACAGATATCTCCCAGAGGAAGAAATCTTTTCACATGAACCCTAGGGTTAAATTTGGATCCCTTCTGCCTTGGGAGGTTCGTAGGTAAATCATCTTTTCAGCTAGTGAAAGATCCCAAAGTCCTGTCTTCTTGACCTGCATGGTCCTAAAGACAGCATGAGTTACAAGTGCTTCTCATCTTTTGAGCACCCCTTAGCTTGTAGTGGATGAGAGTGCCTTATCCTTATTGTGTTGCTTCAAGGAAAGTTCCAGGTCTGCTCTTTGAGGTATGATTTGTGGGACTTCACTTTTGCAGGGGACTGGTGGTTCAAAGGTGCCAAAAGCATCTAACCGCAGTGTATGTGAACCCAGGAAATGTGGATAGTAGTAGTAGTGGCAAAAGAGTTTCAACACTGCCAAATACCTCTTGTTCTTTCAGTCTTTTGTTAGAGGCAATGAATTGTTTCATAAACAAGGGGGATATCACTAATAAATTTACAAATTCTGCTGTCCTCCTCCTTCCTGTCCCTGAAAATTAAATAAAAAACTTAGAAACTTGAGCTTCTGCCTTCTGGGTGCAGTAAGACAGTTCTACCAGCAGAGGGCGAGCTTCAAGCTTCAATCTCTCTCTCTCTCTCTCTCTCTCTCTCTCTCTCTCTCTTATTAGCTACTGGCCTGTTTTCATGATCTTCAATTCTAATGTTTAACAGCTGGGCTTGGTAATGGGAAAGGGGAATAAAAAAGGAAAAGCTGAATGGTTGCTTTTCATGCTTTGTGGAAACAACAATGTGTATGTTCAACTATGACTGCTGCTGCTTACCTGACCGTTGTGGTAGCTGACTTTTAAAAGTCAGCACAAGCCATGTTGATTTTGTCTCTCTTCTCTCTTCTGCCCCTTTCCCCTGCTATAGACAAACCTATCCCTGTGCCCACCTATTACTCTCTGGATCTCCTCTACAGATTTTACCTCGTGTAATCTTCTCTTCCATTGCTCTAATCTTACAAGGTGCCTCCACCGGACACTCTTTTCTTGTTACCTATGGTCTCCTTCACTTCTTCCCACCATCATTAATTCTTACTATTCTCTATGCTAAAATAGCTTGCTACTACCTCAACATTTCTTGAAAGAACATAAACAGTCCATGCAGATTTCTGCAGCTCAGCTTTCAACCTCTCTCTTTTTCCTTGTCTACTAATCTGTTCTATGAGCTGTGTTCCTTTCTTATCAGTAAGACGAGGTACTCAGTTGTTTCACTGAGAGGCCATGTTCTCAGTAAGGGGAAACCCACAGTCTTGGCCTCAGGGAAATCTATCATATGGTTTTTGGTAGTATTTTTGTTTTCTAAAACTTACAATTCATTTTACCTCTTCATTTTTTGCAATACTGGGGATCAAACTCAAGGCCTTATGCATGCTAGATAAGAGTAGTGCTATAGCCTTATAGATTTTCCTATAGCCTTATAGCTCTATGTAAAATGACTTTTATGACTCCTTGAAAGAGTTCATTAGGGGTTTATTTCTTGGGAAGTTAGTGTTCCGAATGTATCAACGAGTTAAATGATACACCTATCAGAATTAGTAAACCCCCTTGAAGGTGTCTGTTCCAGGTCACATGACCTCTTAGTTCCTAAATCCTGAACAAAGTCAGGCAAGGAGCAGAGACCAGAAGGTAAAGCCAAGATATCCTAAGCTTGTGTACACACTCAATTCCCTGTGAAAATTTCCCCAGCTCAGAGAGGACAATTGCTTCCTGTGGGAGATCAGTTTTGTTTTGACAGGCCCTTGATTGTGCTGAGAGACCTTAGGAAGTGACGTGCTACAGCATGCTACAGAAGACTGAAGTTTTCAGTATAGATAAAAACTCATTTTATATAAATGAGGCCATATTATCATCCCTGTAACTATTCATAGGGCTGCTTGGAAAGTAAAAATAATTATTTTAATACTGAGTTATTTTGCCTTTTCGAAGAGAGATGATATGGAAAATGGAGGTGCTATTCTTTATAGTTGAATTATACCTTCTATGAATCTGATTTGAATTCATTATTACAAATGGGCCCTCTTGGCCGGAATCATTTCATTACAATTATGAGCTGTTGGCTTAAAAATGTTCTGTGCCTTTCTGTTAGATTAGATATGACAAGTATCTAGGAGTCCTCTGTCTGAATCAATGACCATATTCAGATGTGAGCCAAGGGTTTGGGCATGGTCAGCTGGCATCTACGAAGCCATTTCAACTGCAACCACCAGCCATACTTTCTTCACGGATCATAAGCACCTCGAGACTCACTTTTGCTCGTCTGTGTGCTTTGTTTCCCTGTTCACATGGATATTTTGAGGTCTATACTTTGGGTAATTTGTTTCAGGCAGTCAGTAAATCCAACACAGTGGTTTGTTTTGTTATTGTTATTGTTTGTTTGCTTGCCTTTTCGTAGTAATCTGTTGCTGATCCATGCTTGCTGATGTCAGATTATACTTAATAAGTCTTTTCTAAACTACCCTGCATTTTTATTTGGAGGTCTGAGATAATCCATTCAGAAAAGGCACATGAGGTCTAACTTCTGTCAGTGAATAATCTGAGTAGTGGGATTTCATCAAAGCACCGGGGACAGTGGTACTCCCAAGGACAATATGTTGACATTGACCTGGTTGTTTTCTGTACTCTACACCCACTATCAGCAGCTTGCCCTATCAAGTGAATTAGCAATTGTGAATTAAGACAGCTATCAGGTCTTTCAAAGCATGCATCAAACCTGTGTATGTTAATGTTAAAGTTGTCAAAATCAGGGGCTACATCAGTGTGAGGCAGTACTTTTGGTTTGGGAAAATGAGGGCAAGAAAAGACCTTGGAGAAAGTATGGTCCCAGAAGAAACCCTCTGCGTGGTGATGATAACCTGGGCTTCTTCTAGTGAAGGTACTTGAGAAATTATTTGAAATAAGCACTTGGAACTGAGGGTGGGCAGAGTTCATGCCAAACATAAGGGAGGCCCTGAGTTTCACCCCCAGGATGAATTAGATAATAAAATTTTAATTTTAATTTCATAGACTAAAGGAATAGACATCTCTGGGGTGGGCCATGAGTGTGGACATTTGAAACTCTGTTCTAGCATTTTTCAAGTAAAGCCACAACTGAGAACCCTTACACTATAAAGATGTCTGCCCTATAATATCTTATCAAAGCTATTTTCCAGTGTCTTTCCCTTGCATTGAAATATCTCTCCCATGACATGTATGTACCTCAATGCCCCCAGAAAGAGCAGGAATTAGGGCTCAGGGCCTATGTACCTCAAGCTAACTCTTACATCGTCTCCCATTGACTCTCTGGTCATGAACAATTCAGTGTAATACATACATATGTGAACAATTTCTGCCCTGTCTATATCTGGTGCGAAAAGAGCATACAGTGTTATTCTTTTAACACTACAGCCATATGTATCATTTGTGGAATATTCTTCCATGCTTAAATCATCTCTAGCTTACTTACCTAATAAAACATAAATGCTGTGTAAATTGTTGTTACCTTGTGTTGCATAGCAAATAATGACAAGAACTTGTTTAGTATAGACACAGTTGATTTATTTTTAGTGTAATTTTATCTATGGCTGCTGGATCTATGCATGTAGAACCTACAGTTATAGAAAACTGATTATATGGGCTAGTTGCTACTGAGACTAAGTGGAACTCCTTGGTAACAATTGATGATATTCTCAGCTTATTCCTGTTTTATCTTGTCTACCACCTCCTCCTCCACCCACACATATACACACAAATTTCAAACTCATTAGTCTCTTTTCACTTCTGCTCAGCTTCCCACCTTCTGCATGTGGTCAAGAATTGCCCCCCTCCGAATACCAGTAACACTGGCTACAGACATTTGCTCTAACAGACAGGCTGTGTAGATGTGTGATATCTTCCGGTTTGGCTTTTTACAGACTATAGTATGGTGGAGCTCCTGTTGTATTTGCTATGTATAGATATCATGCTGGGTACCAAGGATTAAAGGAACAAGTATAGTTCATTGCTATAATCCAGCTCAGTGGGCCCTCCCTCTTTAAAGTACTCTCACCTCTACAGTAATGAAGTGCTCACATCTGAACAATGTGGCTGTCTGACACTCAAGGGCAGCACTCAGAGATTTTGGGGACCTGAGGGATTTTGGATTCCACTCAAATCACTTGCCAGAGGAGACAGTTGTATCCACCAGTGTTGCAATAAGATCTGAAACCCTGCAGATGTCTTTACTATCCCCGAGGGCAAGACAACAAGCAGGCAGCTGAGTTTAGAAGACTCTTCTAGCTGATGGAGAATATATCTGGAAAGAAGGCTGTCAGGTCTCCACAGAGATTCACAAGGAGATAATCAGAACATGGATTTCAGTGCTCCTGCAGAAGAACCAGGTCCGCTTAGGATTGGGTCATAGTTACAAGGTTGTCCAGTGCTAGAAGAGCAGGATAGGACTCCATAAGATCTGACATCCCTAACAGTGAAGGGACCTCTCTCCCACATACAACATACAGCAAAGTCAGGGATGGAGAAAGGTGTTGGAAAGCACTAAACATGTAAACTCATGGCTTTCTGGAAATTCTGGAAAACTCAGCAGCTATCAACCAAGCCCATCAGCTACTTCTTTGGCCTCTTTTAGTATTTTTTTTTTTTTAGTTTCAAGTAAAGGACTTGGCACTTAGTCTTCTTATGTGTTCACTGCGTGAGTAGCAGCAACAGAGATGTGGTATGCTATGGGTATGATGGGAGCTGGTAGTGAGATACAGCTGAATGGAACATTCAAGTCAGTTTTATTTGACCTTTACAGTAACAACTTTTAAAATTACTTATTATTAATAGGAAGCTGACTTCCTATTAGTCATGAGATGAGAGAAGGGAATTACTCTGATATCCATAGAAAACTGTATTACCTATTAAGTTAGAAAGAAAGTGTTATCTTGCTCTCTCTCTCTCTTTGTATATATATATATATATATATATATACACACACACACACACACAAGATTTATATACTTTATATCTCTATCTATCTACATCTATATATCAAGAGTATTACCATATATATATAAATATATATATCATTTTATGTTTCATATATATATACATATGATATATCTAGATCACCAGGGTACTTCATATTTATTGTTCATTACCATGCAGGAAGATGCCTTTGCAAGTATTGTATGTAGTGAAATTAATGTTTGAGCAGAGTCTGTTAAAGCAGATCTGTGTTCTTTATATTGGCCCATATGTAGTCCTACCTATGTAATCTTCTAATTATACCTGCTTATATTCTATTACACACTATAACCTATTGTACCCTATTTTTGATAATAATACTTCTATTAATCCTTTTATTAATGCACTTTTTGGCATTTTTCTTTGCACACTTTTCCCTGCTCTTTACTCTCATCTCTCTCCATTTCTCTTTGCCTCCTCCATATCACCCATGCTCTACTGTCCCCTCTTCCTTCATCTCCAGGGTGCTCAGCACTTGTCCTGCCAGGAGTTGTGCCTCATTTTCTTGGTGAAGAAAGTTAACCAAAGGAAGAGTTTGAGCCTCTGTTACTTCCCCTGCAGAAATTTAATAAACCTGCAAAGGCTTAGGGGAAAAAAAAAAAAAAAGATGCTTTGAAGCAAACCACCTCCCCTCAGTTATTTGTGATTTACTGTGTCAGTTGTCACATCAATTACTTGTGATTTCACAGTGTTCAGGGTATTACAGTTCCAATTAATGACCTGGAAATTTTAGATTTAGGAAAGTTAGGCCACTTGCCTTTGGTTAAATGTTTTTAATTTTCTAAAAATTGTATTTATTTATTTATTTATTTATTTATTATTTATTTCTCTGCCTGTCTATTTTGTTACATCGGTAGGATATGTATTTCTGTGGGTATACATGTTCCATGGCACATATGTGGAAGTCAGAGGGTAACTTGCAGGAGTTCCCATATAAGTCCCTGAGGTTGAACCCAGGTTTCATAGTTTGCCAGCAAGAGCCCTTACACACTGAGCCATCTCAGGACCTGGCCTTACAGTTCTTTATGGGACAGAGCTCAGTTGACTACTGTAAGGTTTTTTTGTTGCTTCTCATGATACGGCCTATCTTTCCCACCTACATATAGAGACCTGAGTAGGATTTCTTGATTGGAAAACATAGAAAAGTGAAATCACTTCCTTGGTCTTTTTGATGACTAGGCTGAAGGCCAAGAGATCGGCATCTAGCTGTCTTCTGTCTTATCTACAGGATATCCTGTAATTCCTGATATTTAAATCTCTCATCTCACCCACATAGGTATCAGTGTCTCTTCTGTACTTGGAAACTGTGCAAAGTTCAAACATTGAACAGAATGGTAGCTGTGAGCAGGTCCACCATACTGATGAGAGCTCTTGGCTTAGAACCACTCTGCATTTGCTATCCTGTAGTGTGGCAGAGTATTAAGTACCTCAAAAGGCTTGAAGACTAAAAGACTAAGCAGGTCATTTCTTCGCAAGAACTCACCAGTGAGACCTGGAAGGAATTGACTGATCCCAAAATACAGACTCAAGCGAGGTAATTTCTTTAAGCCCTAGAGTACATGCCGTTCCATATTCTCCTTTTCAATTTTTATGTTCACATTTTAGTTTAAACCATTAAGGCTGTGAAGACAGCCACAGGGCCTCTGTTCACCTTGCTACTGATTCATACCCTAGAGAAAATTTGTGACCCATTTTACCCTCCTCTTCCCTGGAAATGATACATTTTCCTTAAATTAAAGAGATGCAGAAGGACTTGACCTGGCTTCTCATAAAAGTACTGATCAATAAAGTTTTAAAAAATTGGTTTTGCATATTAAACATTTTCAGTGGGTCTGAAGATTTATGGTATCTCGATTAACCAAACTTCCAATCCATTACAGGAACAAAGACTGTTATAAGTGGTTGTTAAGTTTTCCAGCTAGATTCCAGAAGATATTTTAACTCATAATTACCCAAAACACTGTATTCTGGGGGTGAAGAATAGTAGAAAATAATGTGTTTTTTGTAGAAGTAATTATACCAAAGATAAAAAAAAAAAACCTGAATATGATAATTTTTTGTGAGTGCCAATGTAGAAGAAAAGTGGGTGCAATTAACAAAAGATAACATGGAAACATATTCTCAAAGATATTGCTGAATACTTTCAAAACATTGGGGAATTTGAATTGTGTGGTTTTACTGATCCAAATTTAATGTTAAGATTCAGAGCTGAAACAGTACTTGGTCTGTTGTTCCATGTGTACATTTGTCATGAAGCATCTGCCTGTGACTAAGGGTATTTTAGAAGGGGGAACAGATTACCCATGGAAGAAGTTACAGAGACAAAGTTCAGGAGCAGAGACTGAAAGAATGACCATCAAGAGACTGCCCCATCTGGGGATCCATCCCATAAACAACCACCAAACCCAGACACTATTGCAGATGCCAATAAGATTTTTGCTGACAGGAGCCTGATATAGCTATCTCCTGAGAGGTTCTGCCAGTGCCTGACAAGTACAGAAGTGGATGCTCACAGTCATCCATTGGACGGAACACAGGGTCCCCAATGAAGGAGCTAGAGAAAGTACCCAAGGATCTGAAGGGGTTTGCAGCCCTATAGAAGGAACAGTAATATGAACTAACCAGTACCCTCAAAGCTCCCTGGGACTAAACCACCAATCAAAGAAAACACCTGGTGGGACTCATGGCTACAGCTGCATATGTAGCAGAGGATGGCCTAGTTGGTCATCAATGGGAGGAGAGGCCCTTGGTCCTGTGAAGGTTCTATGCCCCAGTGTAGAGGAATGCCAGGGCCAGGAAGCAGGAGTGGGTGGGTTGGGGAGCAGGGGAAGGGGGGAGGGGATAGGGGGTTTTCAGAGGGGAAACTAGGAAAGAGGATAACATTTGAAATGTAAACAAAGAAAATATCTAATGCAAAAAAGAAGGGAAGGAAGACAGAAAATGTAATTGAGAAGCTGGAATCTGAGGTCAGTGATGAACAGCTGAGGTAGAGGCTCAGCTAGTGCCAAGCTCTCACTCGGGGCAGCTCATGACCACGAGGAACTCCTGCTTCAGGGTATTTGGTACCTTCTTTTGGACACTACGGGTGCCGGCACTTTCATGCACACAAACTCTCCCATGACACCAATGGAATTAAAAGCAAAAAAAAATTTTTTTTTGAAAAGGGAATGGAGAAACACACAGGAGAAGAGAGCGAAGGATGTTTTCTTAGTTGGACTCAGTTGTGAAGGAAGAGAAAGGAAGGAGCTGAGAAAGAAAGCAGGCGTACGGAGTAGTGAAGGGAGGATGGGTTTATGGAACAGCCGAAGACAGGAAAGAAAGTTCCCGGATAATAATCAGTGGCTGCCTGACCCTTGAGTTCATGGGGATACACAGATGACAGCTCCAGCTTGTGCAGCCACCGGCGGAGGCAAAGACAATTCACGGGATTTCTAGGTTCCCCACCCCTTCCAGCCCTGGGCAAAAATCACTTTCTCCCTGCTACCCCAATGCTACTATGAACCCCTCTTTTTGCCATGAACGCTAGGCAATGTCTAATTAAACTAGACTGGATCCTGCTCAGGCTCTGTGTGGTCTCACACCTGGCTTTGTCCTGCCAGAATCTCTTCTCTGAGGGACTGTTTCTTTTGGCCCTACTCTTCCCATCACAGAGTTCATACACTTTCCAAAGATTTCCTTTGGAACTTCCACTCAAGAGTTCATTGTGCACACTAGTTTGGGGGGTGGGGGGATAGAAGACCTACTAGCTCTCATTTTCTCTGTCCCCTCCAACCCTATCAACCCAACATGGCTTTCATGTCACTTACTTTTCTACACTGATCACCCAGGGATGCCATCCTGATGTCAACCTTCTTGCTCACTCTGTGGCTATTTGGAACTTCCCGGGTGGGCAAAATGGAGTTATTATCTGCATACACAGGAAATTGAGCTCATCATGTGTTATATTAGAGTGGCTACGGTTCCACTGAGATATTGGCTATAAGGTGCCCTCTGTAAGTGCAAGGGATTATTGTTCTCAAAGCTGCTTGTTATGCTGTCTCTAAAGATACTTTTCTTGGGCTAGGGATGTGGGTCAGTTAGGAGGATGCTCGCTTGGCATGCTCAAAGCTTGGCTTTGGTCCCCAGAACTGTACACATCAGGCATAGTGTCCTGTAATGCCAGGACTGTGGAGAGAGAGGCAAATCCATCTGGTGTTCAAGGTCCTCAGCTTACTCAGTGAGTTCGAGGCCCATCTGGAACACCTGGGACCCTTTCTCAAAATAAAAATCTAAAAACAGAATAATCAGGTATTCCTCTCCTGAGGTGCCTCCCTTATACCCTCTGTTAAATACCATCTATTTCTCTTTGAATGCTCACTTCCCAATAAATTCCTAATGCACAGTAGGTGCCTGAAATTGTTTTTAAATTGAATACTTTTTTTTTGTCCCTTGCCCTTCACACAGGCACCCAAGCACACACGCAGCACGCAGACATTCTGACATTCCAAGAACCGTCTCTTTCTAATGGAGATATTCTCACCTATTTTGAATTGGGAAGTCATTGAAGTTACAACCACAGTTTCTGGCATTTGAATTCTAGTTGAGATAATGATCTCTCCCTACATAGCTGGTATTTAACTTGTCCTGTCTCCTGCTTGTTACAATTGCAGTATCTGTGAATTTCACAATTCTTAAAGCCACTGGCAGGAGATTTTGAGCAGCTGCAAGGGAGGTGTGCCTGCTGCCTCCCTGTTCCCAAAGTTTTCTTCATAAAGTCTAGCACGTTCTGGAGGTCTGTCTGTAGACTTTGGGGGATGGAAAGGCCAAAGGGACTGGTCTCTGAGGGCATCTGGGTTTGAAGGATTTTGTACACATTCCCTTGGTCATCTGAATGCAGCTGCCTCTGTAACAAGTCCCATGGTGACATGCCTGGCTATTTTACCAGCCTGTGTGCTCTGCACCTGCACAGTGGAAACAGTGTATAGAATGCTCTTGATTATATGCTCTGTCTTACAATTGGCAAGTCAATGGGTGCTTAGTGAAATGTAAGATAAAGTGTAACCTCTATCAAGAGGTTAAGCACATCAGCTCGGCAGTCGAAAGACTCATTCAAATCCCAACCCCACTAGTTCAGTAATGGCTGTATGTGGTTGGACAAGTGACTCAATTTCTCTAAACCTCAATTTCCTGATTAGAAAAAGAGAAAAAAAAAAAAAACCCAGGGACTATATATCCACTTCACTGGGTTATTGAGAGGGAGGAGATGGCCTTGAATTTGTAAAGAGCTTATGTTGGAATTGTAGCAAGCTCACAATGAACAACAGCTTTAAACATTTAAACAACATCCTTCTTTATCCAGGAAGACTGGTTCCAAGACTGATGCAAACTGGACAACCTGTGGATTCCATAGAAGGGTGCAGTATTTGCATATCACATATGCACATCCCCCGTATACTTTAAATGATTTCTAAATTCCTCATAATTTCTCACAAGTGCAAATAGTTGCTATGCTGTATTATTTAGGGAAAGGTGCCAAGAAAAAGGATACAGGCAATATCATTGCATCTACAATCACTCTTCAAACATGTGTGATCTGTGATTATATGAATTTGGGATATAGAACTGAAGATATGGAAAGCTGGCC
This sequence comes from Mus musculus, assembly GCF_000001635.26. NCBI lineage: Eukaryota > Metazoa > Chordata > Mammalia > Rodentia > Muridae > Mus > Mus musculus. Next base: position 28,416,067 of record NC_000075.6, read on the forward strand.
TCATTGCATTCAACTTAAACAATAGCACTTATTTGGTGTCCATTGCATGCCATGCACCACTGTAGATAGAGTAGACATTTAAGAGCTGAATTAATTGTATGCCATCTTCTATAAATATTTATAAATAGTGAAGAAATTGATAGAATACAGAGCTCATAGATCAGGAGACAGAAGAGAAATGGAAGAGTGGGTGAAGAGAAGAAATATTGAAGTGAAATATTCCCATATTAAGTGTTCACATCAACAAATTGAAGCACACATATTCAACCATGGTGTTGCCAAGCTTGAGTCACAACCTATGTTCTAAGTTAGGTCTGGCCACCCATCCCCAGTAAGTTAACATAAACCGCCCGCCAGAGTAATAAGATAAAGCAGAACAATGTGATTTATTCAATGTGGCCTTGTTTGGAAGAAGAACAAAGTTGCAGAAAATCACTCAAGTCTACATTGGTGTCCTAAAGTGAGATAGAAGTTTGAATATAGGGCCACGGAATTTTATCTCTGACAGTCCTGGCAAGGTGTGGTCCCACCCATTATTAACCCACCATTTCTAGGCTTTAGGCTCATTTTAAGGTAGTATGAGAAGTTGTTAGAACTTGGTGAACTCTTCTCAGTAGACAAGTTCCCATCTGCCCAAAGCCTATTCCTTCTAGCAGAAATTCCATTTAATAGGGGCACGTTGTTTCAATAGTTTGGAAGACAGACTGAGAGAAACATCTCTTCAGAATATCTTCACTTCTGCCATGCTGTTGTTGTTGGGTTTTTTGTTTGTTTGTTTGTTTGTTTTTTGGGGTTTTTTTTGTTTTTTATTTTCTTTATATACATTTCAAATTTCAAATGCTATCCTGAAAGTTCCCTATACCCCCCACCCCGCCCTGCTCCCCTAGCCATCCACTCCCATTTCTTGGCCCTGGCATTCCCCTGAACTGGGGCATATAAAGTTTGCAATACCAAGGGCCCTCTCTTCCCAGTGATTGCCGACTAGGCCATCCTCTGCTACATATGCAGCTAGAGACACGAGCTCTGGGGTACTGGTTAGTTCATATTGTTGTTCCACCAATAGGGTTGCAGACCCCTTCATCTCCTTGGGTGCTTTCTCTAGCTTCTCCATTGGGGGCCCTGTGTTCCATCTTATAGATGACTGTGAGCATCCACTTCTGTATTACAAACCCTCTCCCCCAACACACACACACACAAATATCTCTATGGCTCCTTAATATTTTTTTTTTAGATTTAACATTTTTATTTTATGTGTGTGTGTGTTTTACATGTACATATTTACACCTTATGCATGCAGTGCCCAGATCCACGGGCACTAGATTTCTTAGAACTGGAGTTACAGACAGTTGTAAGCTGCCATGTGTTTGCAGGGAACTGAACCCAGGTCCTCTGCAAGAGCAATTGCTTTTAAGCGCAGTGCTAACTCTTTACATGTGCATGCCTCTTTTATTGTGTGACAAAATATGGATGGCATTTATGGTTCTTCTAGGTTTACATGTTTGCTTCAGTGACATTAAGTCCATTCACTTGGCTGTGTGCCATCACCACCATCCATCTTCAGAGCTTCCATTCTCTAGTCTGTGAGTCAGTACCCACCATGTTTTTCCTCAAGTTCCTAGAAATTACTATCTCATTTCTTGTCTATATGATTATATTCTTTGTACACGGGACAATGGTATCATATAATAAGTATTACATGTTATTTTGTTACTGGCTTACTGGTTTAGTGCCATGTCTTCAAGGTCCATTCCTGTTACATGTATTAAATCAGATTTCCTTTATAATAGTCATTCATTTTATTTCCTATTATACATTTGATTATCTACTCATCCTTTGGTGGGCATTTGGGTTGTATTCATAGGAATAACTGTGCTGTGCAAATACTTTTGTGTCCTTATACATGAATATAGGTGTGCAAATACTTTTGGGTACTTATTTTTTTTTTGTATATACCCCCAAATACTGTATCTCATGTAGTTTTCTGCTTAACTATTTGAAAAAAACTACCATACTATTTCCACAATCGTTGTGGTATTTTATTTGCCCACTATCAGGGTGAAAGAATTTTACTTTTTCAACACTTCCCCTTACACCTGCTCTTTTCTGTTTTGTAATACTAAATTAAATGAGCATCCATTGGTATTTTATTGTGGTTTTGATTTACATTTCACCAATCATGAGTGGTGGTGGTATATTTTCTGACTGTTTGGAGAAATATCTACTCAGGGGCAATGTTCATCTTGTTAACAGTTCTCTTTGTTTTTTGTTTTTTGTTTTTGTTTTTGTTTTTGTTTTTTTTTTTGTGGTTGGGTTGTAGTTTTCCTGCATTCTAGAAAGTAAAGCCTTTATCTGATGTACAATATGCAGTTATATCCTCCTAGTCCATGTGTCACCTCTCACTTGTTCATCCTTTCATAGTGTTCTTTGTTACATCAAAGTTACAAGTTTGGAGCAGGAGTGTACTCTAAAGAGCAGAGCTCTTACCTAGCATATTAACATGCACATTGACCTGGGTGGATTCCCAACATCAAATAAGCTTTTCATTTTTTTCTGCTGTCTAGTTTATGTTTCGTTTTTCGTGTCTTTTGAATATTGTATTGTGCGTAGGAAATTACTACCACATCCAGAGTACTCAGCTTCCCTCCTGCTCGCTTATTGGCTTACACAGCTCTTATATTTGAGCTGATTTGTGCATGTGGCATAAGACAAGGGTTTCAACTGCAAATTCTACATATGAATATACAGTTTTCCTAAAACAATTTGTTGAAAATATTTTTATTTAATAATTTTTCTATTTCACCACAAACAATCTAACATTCCTTAGATTTATGCTGTGTTCATGAGTCTATAAGCTTTTATGCCTGAGCCACATTATTTTGATGACTGTAACTTTGCATTTGTGTTTTAAACCAGGGAATATGAGATTTCCAATGTCGTTCTTTTTGAACATTTTTTTTTTGGCTGTCTGTGGTCTCTTGCAGTTCCATGTGATGCTTACAATAGATTTTTCTATTTTTGCAAAAATAAAATCACTGGGCTTAAGCCTGAGATTGCAGTGAGTTGAGCTCACTTTCAGAAAGCACTGACATCTTCACTCTATTGAGGTTGCCTTGTCACACAGACGAGATATGCTTCCATTCCTTTTGGTATTTTTTTTTAACCCATTTCAAACCTTCCTGAACACTTTTACGTGTATAAGCCTTCCACCTTCCTAGTCACCCCAGTTTGGGTCTTTTTAGCTTTTGTAGTAGGGATAGAATACAGAATCCAGGGTGGCACAAATAACAGGCAATTACTTTGCCACAGAGCCACACACCCAGACTGTTTACTCCTTTTAAAAAATTTAGAATCCTTTTCATAATTTTTTTCAGATTGCTCATTGTTTTTATACAGACGTACAAGTGATTTTTGTGTGGTAATTTTATATTCTGAAACTTTACTGTATTTTTATTCTAGTTTTTGGTAAAATTCTTCAAAAGTTTTGACATGTAAGATTATGTCATTTGTAAACTGATTTCTTTCTTCTGCTTTTCCAAGGGGGATGTTTTTGAACCATCTTTTTCCTGCTTTATTTCTCTTTCTAGATTTTTCTAAGGCATTTCAATAGACGTGGTAGACACTGGCTGGCATCTTTGTCTACAACCCACATTATTAGAAGAAAAGCACTACCTTTCTCATCATTGAGTATGTTCTTAACCTTGGTATGCATACACACACACACACATACGTGTCTGTGTGTGTCTGTGTCTGTGTGTGTTCTCATCATTGTAACCTTGGAATGCATACACATATCATTGTAACCTTGGTATGCATCATAGAGTATGTTCTTAACCTTGGTATGCATACACACACACACACAAACACACACAGACACACACAGACACACACACACATACACAGACACATATGTGTCTGTGTGTGTGTTCTCATCATTGAGTATGCTCTTAACCTTGGTATGCATACACACACACACATATACATATACATGTATGTGTTGTGTGTGTGTGTGTTCTGTGTTGAGTGTATGCTTAAAGTTTAGGCATTTATCTATTTTGTTTTTTATTTATTTTGCATCAGCTGATCTGTTAGTGTGTGATTTCTTTCTTTTGTTTTGTTTGCTCATTTTTCAATATGTTATTGTAGTTTATTTTAAAAATCAATTGTTTTATATTAGATATTTTCTTTATTTATATTTCAAATGCTATCCCCTTTCCTAGTTTCCTCTCCGAAAATCCCCTATCCCCTCCTCCTCCTCCCTGGTCCCCTACCCACCCACTCCCACTTCCTGGCCTGGCATTCCCCTATACTGGGGCATAGAATCTTTGCAAGACCAAGGACCTTTCCTCCCATTGATGAAAGAACCCAGATGTCCCTCAACAGAGCGATGGATACAGAAAATGTGGTACATTTACACAATGGAATACTACTCAGCTATTAAAATTAATGAATTTATGAAATTCTTAGGATGGATCTGGAGGATGTCATCCTGAGTGAGATATCCCAATCACAAAAGAACACACATGATAAAAATCAATTCTTATATGTTAGCTATCCTTGCATTACAGGAGTTAATATTATGTGGGAGTGCTACATAGTCGTTTTAGGATACCTTTAACACCATTTGTAAACATTTTGCAGAACATGCGTATGTCAAGATTCGTAAGAGGTTTTGTCTATCATTTTAGTTTTTGTTGATCTTGTTATTGGGGTATGACTGGGTCACAGAATGAGGTTGATGGTGCTTGCACTTCTTCATTACTTCTGGAAGAGTTTGAAGAAGGCTATTGCCAATTAATACTTGGAAGAGGTTATTCGTGAACACACTGGGCCTGGGCTTTGTTGGGAGATTTGTGATTCAGTCTCTAACTAGGTACAGAACTGTTCAGATGTGCTCTTTCCTTACCATCTCGTCTGGAAAGGCGGAATTACTTCTAAGAATTCCCCAGTTAACCAAGGTTATCTATTTACAGACATCCATTTGTTCGCACTACTCTGAGTAATCCTTTTGGTTTCCATAAAGTTATTTGTGATGCTGCCATGTCCTCTTTTCCTTTTATGATGTTTCTTATTTGAATCTTCTTTTTCGCTCAGACAGTCTAGCTAAAGCTTTGCCAGATAGGTTAATTTTTTAAACAATAAACTGTGGTTTGGTCAAGGATATAATTGTGGCTTTATTTCTCTCTCTCTTTCTACCACCTGTCTTGTTTACCTTTATTAGAATGTTGATGTTTCTGACCATCCAGTGTTATGTTTAGTTTCTCTTTCTATATCTTTACATGTTTAAAGTTAGCTTGTTTAAAAAGAAAACCTTTTTCTTTTTTTTTCTTCATCTGTGTTTAGAATGGTAACACGCGGGCTTCACATTGTTTTTGATGCAGCCCATATGCTTGTGTGTGTTGAGCTTTTGTGTTGTTTTTTTCAAATACTTCTTCTTTAAGGATATCTGTTTCTCCTTTGGGCTTAAGAGCGTTTGTTTAATTTCCACACTCTTGGATTTCCAGCTTCCCGCCTGCCATTATAGATGTCTAGCCCTACTCCATTGTGATCAGAAAGTAGTTTGTGTCATTTCACACTATATAAATTGGTCAAGGTGGGAGTGGGTGGGTTGGTGGGGGAGCCCCCTCACAGAAGCAGAGCAAGGAAGGATGTGTTAGGGGGTTTCCTGAGGGGAAACTGGGGAAGGGGATAACATTGGAAATGTAAATAAATAAAATATCCAATAAAAAATAAATTGGTCAAGATTTATATTGAGGCTGTATACATGATGGATCATGGCAAATGTCCCATATGTCCTTTAGGAAAATGTATAACCTACCTTTATGTGTGAGGTGTTCTATGTGTGTTTTATATAGTTCATCTATAGTTTGTAGAGTATTCTGTGTGTGTTCACTATCTTTTACCTAAAATGATATTTACATTTTTACTTTCTCTTTTTTGCCATTTTTTCATTGTTGAAAGTAGATTAGTAGTGTGTCCAATATTATTGTTGGCATTATGTCTTGCTCTTATTCTATCAAAGCTGTTTGATTTGATTTGATATTGGGTTGTTTGTTACATGCATGCTCAAAATTGTTGTATCTTCTTGGGAAATTAATCCTGCTGTCATTATGTCATATACTTTACCTCTCTGAGTGTCTACATTGTGTGATATGGTCCTAGGTTTCTCTGATAAGTTGCAGGGAACTGGTTCCACTCCTTTCCTTTCAAAGTGCCTGGATTTAAACCTCAGCCATAATTCTTATCTATAGCACATAATTAGGTCATGTTGTTCTGGTCAGATCTATTCTCTGTGTCCTTTGACTGGACAGTTTTTTTTTTTTCTATTTACAAGTAAACAAGCTAATGATAAAGGGGCCTATTACATAGTGTTGTTATTTATAACTTTCCCCGACTAATTTCCTCATTTATTGCTTTTCTTTGCAATTAGTTGTTTTTGCCTGAAGAACATAATTTGCTTTTCTCTCATTTCTGCTTATGAATGATCCATAGGTATTTCTTTTGTGGTATGTTGTCATAGTTAAATGATGACTCAATTCAATATCTTGAACTCTTTACTATTTATTTTAAATAAATAACATCATCATTTACATACAAAAACTATTAGATCACTATATTGTTGATATAAATTATAAGTTAGTATATATTATATAATCATTACATGAAGTAATATTCCTTTTGTATAGTGTTGTCTTTCTTTTGATATAAAGTCACCCTCTGTAACCCAGAATGCCTCAAACTCTGGCTCCTCCTGCCTTTGGCTCAATGTTTACATTATAGACATAGATTACCATGACAAACCTTAATTTTACATTTCAATTCCTAGTAAGAATTGAATTCAGGTAATAATGATAATTCAGGTTTAAAGGTAATTCTTTCTTTGGTTTTTAACACTGCCATGAACTTTTTGGGTTTGGTGGTGTATAAATACGTATATGTGATAGTGAAAGTTTAAAATCCCATGCAAAGCCCCACAGCTTCTTGTCCTAATGGCTATTCTAACTGTATAGTTCATTGAGTTCTGTATTTGTATAGACCTTCAGACTGGCTAATTTTGGAGTGGGATTTTTTTTAATTTGAAACTTATTTACTAATAAGGTTTATGAAATCCTATAAAAATTTAAAATGGAGTAATACAACAAACTTATAGAAATAGTTTTTCTTTTCATTGGTTCATTTGCCAGATCATTTTGAATTTCTTAGTTTTCTCTCCAGCTTCTTCGTGTTTTCAGTTGAACAGCTCCTTTTAGCTTTTCTCAGAGGGAAGGCTTAGTGATAATGTCTCCACAGCTTTCCTTATGTGAAAGGGGTTGAATTTCTTTCCCCGCTTTTGAAGGATGTTTTCACGGGATACAGAACTTTTGATTGACAGTTTGTTTTTGCTACTTGCTTTCAGCACTTTAAATACAAACCGCAGGGCTGCTGGGGTGCGCTTCTCCGACAGGAAAACATGCAGAGGACCTTTCTTTGGTTCCCTTACGCCTCGTGAGTTTGTCTTTTATCGCTTTCAGGAGTCTCACTTCATCTTCAGTGTTGACAGATGAATCATAACGGATCTCCGTGTAGTTATATTTGGGTTCACCCCAAGTCGGGTTCAGTAAGCTTCTTATATTTATGTATGCATTCCTTCTTTCAAATTTGGGACATTTGACGGCTAGATCCTCAAATAAACTCCTTTTTGTAAAATGTCTTTCCGTTTTGGTACTCTCAATTTGAATATATTGGGTAGCTTGGTGATGTTTTACAGATTCCTGAGATTAGATCATCTCTCTCCTCTGAAGCTTCCTCCTTCCTGCTGTTTTACTGCACCATCCCCTTTTGCTTGTTCTTCATTCTAGTTTCCAATGACCACTTCCCAAACTGCTCATTTCCCCCTGAAGACTGCTGTGGAATATCTCTAGTGAGTTTTTATTGTTATTACCTTTGTTTCAGATCCACAAATCTGTTTTCAATGCTATTTTAAGATTTCTTTACATCTTGGTGGAAATTGTAATTTTGTTTACTTGCTTTCATAATTGCCCTTAGTTATCCATGTCTGAGCCTCTATGCGCATGTCCCAGCATGTGTGAGTGGGGGTAGAACCCATGCTATGTGTGCTTGGTGAAGTCAGAAGTCAACCTCAGTTGTTAGTCCTCACCTTTCAGGGTAGGGTCTCTCTTATTGTTCCCTCTTAGGTATGCCAGACTATCTGGCCCACAGGCTTTTGAAAAAAACAGTTCTCCAGTCTTCATCTCTCATCCCCTGTAGGGGTACACTAGGAGATGGTCATCTGCAGTTATATTGTCCAGCTTTGATGTAGGCTCTGATTATTCAAACTCAGGTCCTCGGGCTCAGCTCCCACGTGCTTTACATACTGAGCCTTCTCTTCCTTCGCACCTATAGTTATTTACATTCATCTTTTTATAGTTCCTTAGGAATGCTTAAGGCAGAAATATAACGAGCATTTCAAATATATTTACAAATTACATCTACCTGGCATGTGTTGATTTTTTGGTGGTTCTTTGATTTGGCCATGTTTTCCTGTGTTCTTTGTGTGCCTTGTTAACTTTTTTGCTGAAAACAGTACATTTGCATGATAGTCATCTGCAAATCTTTGTAGACTGCCTCTGGGCAAAGAAGATCTAAGCTGATCAGATCTGTGCAGAGACTTTCAGGTCTTTTGCTGGCTATGTGGTTCCTAGGCCATTGTTTGTGTATATGGTTTCATGCAACATAGAGTCCTACTTTCAAATGTATTGTTTTCTAGAAGGATCCCATGCTATTTCTCACCATGGGCTTTAAGTACTTTTATATTCTTTTAGCAGTAATCTCTTGCCCTGCACAACTTCAGAGGACCAAGAAGCATGATTCTGTGTTTACCAAAGTCTATTCTGCTATAACAACAGAAGTGGGGCAAGAACAATTGAAAATACCACATTTCCTAGGGTTTTTTTTTTTTTGAATTGAGGATTGGAAACAAAGCTCCACATTCTAAAAGTAAGAATTTCATGTGAACATATTAGAAAATTGAGACAGCAGGACAAGCCATGATCATGAAGACTGGGAAATAGAGAGAATCATGGCTCATGGTGACCTAGGCTTATGGCTGGCGTCTGTCTCTTCTGCTATTCTAGAAAGCCATAGACTAATGATTACTTCACCTGGGAACTTCAGAGGCTGGATTTGGGGAGCCTTTGCAGTTCTGAGAATTTTATCTCTAGGATTCCCCAAATCTTCTTGGAGTAGATCTTGGACAGTCAAAAAGTACAAAGTGGCCACTTTGAAATATACTCAGTGGATTCTCATTTTCTTAAGAAATGCCCTCCCTCAAAGAAAATAAATTTTACTAGAACCTAACACATGAAGGAAGGGAAAGTATTCAATTCCAGGCTCTTAACTTAAAAGACAAAAAAGCAGAGCTTGAAACAGGGCAAATATCAGATAAAACTAAGTTGTGACAGAGATATTATTAGAATTATCAAATGGAAGATTTAAAATAACTGTGATTAATATGCTAAACTCATGGACTACATGTAAGGACAGATGGTTAACATAAGTGGAGTGACTGAAATTCTAACAGGAATAAAGGAGAATTCTAGAACCAAAAAAACCAACCAACCAAACAAACAAAAAAACCAATGTTATAGAAATGACAACTATCTTTTATGGACTCATTTTAGGAGTAAACATAGTTAAGAAAAGAATTGAGAAGGTTGAAAATAAACTGATTAAAAATTTCGCAAACTAAAAGTCCAAGAGGAACAAAAAGACAATATTGAGAAAATTCAAAAGTTGTGAGGAAGGCGCAGAAGATACACACATGATGAGAATACCAGGAGCAAAAGCAAAAGAAAAAGAAAAAGAAAATGAAAAAGGAATAGAAGACTTCCTTCTAATAATAGTGACTGAAAAAAAAAAACTCACAATTAATACCAAACACCCAAACCACATATTCAGGGAGGTCTAAGAACCCTAAGCAGGAGAATTTAAAAGAATAAATGACCATGTCTAAGCCTTTTACATTCAAACTGAAAATGTTCAAGTTTCTTATGAAGAAGAAAACTCTTGAAAAAAGCTAGGTAGGGAATTTTCCCTGCTATAGAAGAGCCAGTATAAGAATTCTGTTGGACATTTCTTTAGACACTATGCAAAAAAAAAAAAAAAATGAGAATAGGGTGAAATGTTTATATGTTGCAAGAAAAGAAACACCAACCTAGATAATCAGTTGCTTAGAAGGAAATGGAAGGATTTGTCTTCAATAGACATGCTTTGCTTGGACATTTAAAAGATGCTTCACAGAGAGCAGGGTCATGGATCAGGTCTTACAGGCAGCTTTGGTTAGCACAGGTCAGTTATGAGCACATGACCTTTCTCCATCTTACATATGCTTAGCTTACTCTATACCACCATCAAGGATCAAGATGTTTTTTCATTTCCATTTTTCATTAATTACACCTTTAGTCCCAATATTTCTCCCTCTCCCCCCCTCCTCTTCTTTCCCTCCTTTCTCTCTCACACACATGTACATACACAACTTAGCTGTCTGAAGAGCTCCTCTGATGCCCTGCATGTTAGAAATGCATGTTCAAGAAATGGCAAACCTACCACACCTGCTGTCCTCATCTGCCCGACTGCATAAGTTGGCACAATGAGACGTTTATACATTTGAAAGCACAGCAAGGATGGGAGCAGTAAGGAATGTACACAATTTCCATCCACATAGTGATCTGAAGTTTCTTTCTTTTCCTACTCCTGACTTCCCAGCTTCTTTCTGCATATGTGGGCCTTGCTTGCCTTTAATGCTGTTTCCACTGTCAGTCTTCCTACACTGGCCTCAGTCACTTTTATCTTCATAGCTTGCAGTTTACCCAGTATGGGTGGGCATTATAATTACTCAAGCGGATTCTGTAGAAGACAAATTTCTGTCCTGAGCATTCCACTGGCATGTAAGGTCAAGGATGCTGAGGCACTCACCCACAGACTGGGTTCTGATGTAACCCAAGCCATTCTGTTGTAGGCAGGTTTTTGTTTGTTTTTGTTTTGTTATACCTGTTCCTGTCCTTCTGCTATCCACCACATTGCACCAAGGCAGCAAGCAAGTCATCTTTTCAAAGCAGCAACATTTCTCTGTAAATAGTTATTCTAGATGCCCAATCGCCTCGTGCACATATCTGTGTGTGGAAAGCAAGGATACTGTTTCATCCACCCGTACATCTGTACTTATGTGTACAGCGCTGTTTTCCTGTTATACTTCTTGTTAAGATTTTCAAAAACTTAACTCATCTATGCTAATGAAGAAGTCCGTTTTTATTATCAAGACTGTGGAATTCAAGGGGCGTGGGCACCCTTGGCTTCTAGATGGAGAGGAAATTAGACATGAGTGCTTATAAGAACTCAGGCAGCCTCTCTGTCCCTGCCTGTGCCCGCACTATCCCATAGCTTCCTACTCCTATTTCCTGCCACATGGGTTTTTATTTTCCCCTTAGCTCTGTGCACAGGGCAGAGGAGGACTATGCATCCCTGAGTCCTTGGGTTTTCAGATTTGCAGGATGTCTCCTTCACAGTCTCAGATTCCCAGGTGAGAGAACATGACTATTCCAGGTTGAGGTCAGGCCCAGTCCTGGTCCAATTAAACTATGTTGGGAAGAAAACATTACATGTCAGATGGGATTTAGCACCACAGCATAAAGCATGACACTAACGATGATGTCAATAACAGTGATATTTATAGCCTCACTTAATAAGGATGCTAGAGAGGGCATTCTCATGGTTGGTTTCCATCCAGTAAACCACTGAGATCATTGATTTTTATGGCTACAAGATGTCTCCAGCAGTTCCAGGCATCAAATCATCATATTATAAGGTCTGAAGTAGTCAGTAAAAACTTGCGGCAATCTCATTTGCTCTTTGGATGGCTATTCTCCAGGGTTTCTCCCATTCAGCAGAGTTCCTTGTGGACCCATTGGGTGGGGTGAGTAAGTGAAGACCCTAGCTGGTACACACAGGTACCTTCTCCTTGCGCCTTCCCACAACTATCCACACTAGAGATTAAACTCAATCCTGATACATTCTAGATAAGTGCTATGCCATTGGACCCATTTTCCAGACATGGACTTTTCCTGGAAGAAATAATTTCAGCCCTTGTGGCTCCAAAGCCTTGTGTTCTACAGGGTAGCTTGGAGCTTGCACATCCCTAGTGGGTGGTGACAACAGTGTGTGATAATGTAGGGTGAAGGGATGGGCTCTCCTGACTGTCTCCTCTGATGGAAGAGAAAACACATAAGCTATGCCTTTTCCTGTGAGTCTCTCACAATGCTGACTCGAGGATCTTTAGCAAAAATGAAGTCCGGAGCAAAAGGAAGATGGGGATGACAAAGGTGCACCAACAGTGTAGTGGACACATTACTGGGAGGAGCTAGAAAATTGAGACGCATGGAGCAGGGAAGGGCTGCATGGAGATATTGGGTTGTAGGAAAAGGGGATGGGAGAAGGTAATAAAACTTCCTGAGCCAGGCAAAATGGAAGCAGGGCTCAGGACAGGTGGGAAGGTGCTGCGAGGAGATAGCGGAGATGAATGAGCTGGCTGGGCGCTTCTGCCAGCCAGGCCCAGATGCGCCAGGAGCGCCAGCAAAGCTCCCCGAGCTCTGGAGGTCAGTTATTTATTTATATTGTAACGGAACCTAACAAATTCTAAAACTAGATAAATCCAATTACCCGTGTTTTGCCTTCAGGGAGTGCGAAAGATTAATGGTGGTATTTTGGCAGTAGCATAAAAAGAAATAGGTGGTAATAACAGGGCGGCTGTAAAGAGCCAGAGAGCAGGCTGCAGTTTGGCCAGCTGCTGCTATCCTGGTCAGAGAACATCCATTCCCTTCAGGTTTGGAGGGGGTTGGGTCCAGACCAGGGAACTCCTTGCATTGCTTCATAGCATATAGCTTCTCCCATCATTTGGTCTGCTCTTATTTTAGCTTTGTAATGCCAACAAAGAACCCAGGAACTCGAACATGCTAGTCAAGTGCCCTACCTCTGAAAATATCCCCAGCCCTTGGTTTTTTGAAACATGGTCTTGTTATGTATCCTGGGCTGATCCTCAGTCTAACTCTCCTGCCTCCTCCTGTGGATGGCTGGAATTATCAGCACAGGGTCAGCATACTGGACTCTGCCCTTTCTGGGATATGCTCTTCTTTGTACCCATCTTGTGTCATCCTCTGCTTCATCCCACCCCATGTCTGAGTGTCAATCTAGCATCTCAGCATCGCTCCGCTTGAGGGCTTTCACCACGTTCCATATCCTTACTTTATAGGTAAGGATCTGAAGGAAGTAGCAAACTTCAGAAGACCTCATCTGTGCCTCTCCTGAGCTGCTCAGGGGATCCCTATTTGTGGAACCACTTACTAGGCCACTGCAGAGCCTCTGGTGCAGCTTCCGAAGAAAACCAGGCTCTGGTTACCATAGTTGTGTTGCTTCTGTGCCCACATGTGCAACCTGACTGTTACCCTCTCCGTTCCCATTTGCATTGTTACCCTGTGACTTCCATTGTGCCAAACTCTTGATCTCTTCCCTGCATAATCTGTAACTTAGGCGATGTCTCTCTCAAAATGCCTTCCTTGATATTCACACATTCTGCTTCTTTAAAAGATGTAATTATTTTTATTGAGATATAATTCACATGCCATAAAATCCACCCTTTAAAAGTGTACAATTCAGTGACTTTTAGTATATAAACCTATAAGGTACTTCCAGGACACTTGCACCCCTCCCTCAGAAAGAACCCCATATTCCACTGAAGTGAACCCACGTTACTTTTTCACCTACCCTCTGGCAAGCTCTTAATGAAAGTGCCTGTGCTGGACACTGGGTCTGTGTGGATTCTATTCATGCTCTACCTTTAATTTCTTATTTGTTTCTTCTTTCATACACACCGTCTTTCTCTTTTCCATAAGCATGTGTTGAGAGCTTATACTGTTCGAGCATTTTTTTTTTCAGATTCTGTGCATGAAGATTAGCAGGCATAATTCCTACCTCTAAACAACTCAATTTTGAGTTGGGAGATTTTTAAATCAAGCAGTGTAAAAGTGTGTTTATAAGGTTAGGCTCTTCCAGAAATGATGGGTCCATACAGCAGTGTCTGTATGCTAAGGAATAGATTTATACTGTGGGAATTTGGATTGTAGCCTGTCACCCATTTCTTTTGTCACCAGCCCAGCTCTAGCTTTGCTTTCTAACTCTTGAGACCTGGCCTCACTCACCATCCCAATAATGGTGGTTTATCTGTATTGGGACAGTCTGGAGAAGTTGCTAGATACTGGGAATCATCCTAAAATCTTGGATTTGGGGGTAGCTGGAGACAGGTAGGAGAATTTGTGGTTATGACAAATTTCCCAGCAATGGTGATGATTCTTGTTCTGAGTGTTGTACTTTGAGACCTTCATCCTGGGCTTGCCAAGTAATGGGAACCATCTAAAGTAGGGGGCCTACTTTGTCTTACCAGCCCTTTCTCAAGGACCTGTGAGCCTGTGGCTGAATCCGGGCTCAAAGTTATGGCTGCTTACATAACTGAACATTGCCTGCTTCCAGGTTTGATCGTCTCCTCTCCAATGTACTGAGACTTATCATATTGAGTACACAATGAATTTTCCTCACTGTTCATGTTGCCAAGATCTGCAGCTGCCAGGCTTGACCTAGCTGGACATTTCTCCTATAGTTAACTGCTTCCTCTGTAAGGAGAGCCGCAGATAATATCATGGTCATGTCAACATATTATTGTCATCCTCCCTACTCCTTGGATCCTATTTCAGAATGTGACTTACAATGGCAAAGATGACAAATTTATTTTCCTCTGGCTTATAATTTGCCAACTCTTCTGGCAAAGCCAAACTGTGAAGGGGAGACATGAACTGTACGTTTCTGTGACCCTTGCAACTCAAATATTCCCACCTGAATCTACTAAATTCTAAAGTCTTTAACCACAAACACCAAAAACATAGAGTTATCCATGAGATTATAAAGTGAGGTTGACCAATTTTAAAGCCAATTACAATCTAACCCACCCTCAGTTCCTTTGTTCTTATTTTTCCTTCTATAAACAAATGCTTCCCCTACAGTGAAGTTTCACTCTTTATGATTATAGTTTTAGGAAGCTCAGATTCAAGCAAAACAAACCAAGGGTGTTAGATGTCAAGATAGTTATCACAGTGATTGGTTAGGAGGGGCTGGAGTAGGAAGTGCTGAGAGGAGACATGGTGTGAATGTTCTGTAACTTGGTCTGTCTGTGTGCTCTGAATGTGTGTTTATGTATGTGAGAAAGCATTGCACCGTGCTCTTAAGATCAATGTCCTTTGTCTTCGCTTCACTTAATGAATAATATTCTGCAATAATTAGAACACTAAAAATACTCAAAAGAGTTTAAAAAGCGATTGTTAAAAATAGTGTTATAAGAAAGGTAAAAGCACACTTTACTGTTTAATTTAATTAGTAAATTGAAGATCACATTGTACTCTTAACCTTATTGTACTTTTACCTAATTTTCAAGACCAATGGCATAAAACTAACCCTAGTTACAAAACAGAAAAAAAAAACATATAAAACCAGTATAGAAAAAAATCTGGCCACCACAAGTAGGCAGAGGCTTGCAGGAGAAGCACGTCTCTCTAAAATCATACATCACATTAACATCTTTTCTTATAGACAAAGTCCTGTTTTTTAAAAATTCCAAAATATAGATTCAAGAGCTTTGAGGGGCACCCTGATAGTATCTTTACTCAGATGCTACAGAAAGGATATCACATGGCTGATGTAGCCTCAGGTACTATAGCACCTGGACCGAGACTTTCTTTAAAAGAGCCCAGGTACCCAAGAGTACATAACTGTGATTTGTTTCTTTTCTCCAGTCCAAGGAGGACACACCTGGTCTGTCTGGGACCAGGACCTTCAGCAAGTCAGACTGAGAAGTTACCATAGCAACTATCCTAGTGTTTACCAGGAGCATCTATGCCTTATACCAAGTCCCAATTCTAAGCCATATATATTAATTAGCAGAGAACAATAAATGCCTTATCAAACCAGTGATGATTAAAACAAGCCATAGCATCCATAGAATGTTGTCAGTGGATATCAGCTTAGGGGGGTGAACAGGCACGTGCCAAGGTATAATACAGCATTTCCAATACACGTTGTGCTGTTAAATCCTCGTTATGGTGTTTTAATAATCAATTGGATTTGAGTGTTCAATATTTGTCTAATTAACTCCACATCGACACTCAGGAGCCTGCCTTGCAGGCCGCAGATGATGGATTAGTTATGGTAGCTTGGGCCTGATGATTGAGAGCAGTCCATTCTCTCTGCTCTGAGGGGCTCATCCCCGGGGTCCAATGCCAACAAAACAACCACTGAAGCCCGACGGGACAAAGCTATCACAATTAACAATAAATTCAGAATGAAAATAATGCTGCCTTTGTTAAGGTTTTGAACTCCACTCTTTAGTCTCCAGTCTGTCTTGCTAACTGATGTGTACTGCCCCAATGATGAGGCTTTCAGACCTATTGTGATGTAACTATTCAGGTGAGGGAAGATTCATCTCTTTATTCCTCCCACCCCCATCCCTATAAAATCATCAGAAGTCTTCTGCAAGATTCTCTCTACCTTTCCTCTTCTTTTCTGTCCTTTATACTTTTTTGTTTCATCTTTCTCCTTTAATGGTGTATTGCATACTTGTATGCTGACATTTTCAAACTCTTATGCACATCTTTTATTCTGCCTTCTCTGAGGCATTGTCTTAACTGCTTAGATTTTGTATTCAAGTTTAGAAACTGTGAGTCGTTCTGACCTTTGTCTTCACAGTTCCTCGTAAAATTGGTGATGTGATTCTCCTCTGTGCTTTTCTAGCTGCGAATGCATGCAAGGACAGCATGCAGGACTCAAGGGGTTGTGACTTGACCAGAGTTAACAACCAGATGTAACAGAGAAAAGGAGCACTTTGGGTCTGTTGACACAAACATCTGATAAGAGGCCATCGCTCTGGTTAATGATGACATTGGAATGAAAACTTCTAATTTCTTACAGATAATGTCCTAGTTGTATATCCTGTATTGCCACCAATAAGTAATTTGTAATTATACATCACATGACAATAAAAAGTAAGTACCCAGAAGTGAATGGGAAAAAAAGGGGGTTGAGTCTAGGAAGAGTTGGGAGAGAGAAGGTGAATATACTCAAACCATGCTATATGCAATTTTCAAACTACTAATAACGGAAATGAGTGACACGGGGCTTAGGGTCAGCAGCTCCACAGTGTTGTGCTTTCTTCGTGTACTGAGACTAGGATTTAATATCCAGGAAATCCCACTTCAACCTAAAAAGTAAAGACCAGGGTATTACTATAAATAGACAACTTCTGACAGCATCAGATCGAATAAATTTAACAAACATGAACCTAGACATATAATCTTGGGAGTAACCCAAAATTATGTAATTAAGAAGAAAACCCAAATGTTATATTGGGGGAGATTGAGGTGTGGATAGATGGGTCTTATTAAATGCAACATTTCTAAACAGAAGAGGACTCTGTAACTATTTAAAAAGCAACCGGTAGACTGCAGGAAAGTGATTAACAGTATTTATAGCATTAATAACTAGATTATATAAAGAATAGCTACAAATCGCCACCAAAAGATAAATCACCCAACAGAAAGCAGATGAACTGTATGAATCAGCAGCTCACTGAAATAAAATTGCCAATAAGTACCGGGAAAGCTGCTGAGCCTCACGAGCGATCTGGGAGATACAGATTAAAATAAGAAATACAAATTACTCTAGAAAACTCATAAAAAATAATACGTCATCAGAGAAGATTCGAGGAAAGGGTTAATTCTTGAACACTGCTGGTGAGACTGTAAAGGTATGAATGCTTTGAAAAAGGCAATTGCCTACACCTCTGAGAGAAAAGGTTTCCAGTTCTGATGAACACAAAAGCCTAGCCATACAGTATGGCTGGCTAACAGGGTCTTGTTCTACACACGCTGGAGTTAACCAAGGATCTGCAAGCCTGGTATCAGCCCTCAACTTTATTCCATGGAGAATAATTAGCAGAGAGAAGAGTAACAACAGTAACTCTGTATTTTTAAATTCAAGGAGAATTCAGAAAAAAAATAGGTGATTGTTGCAAATGATCTATTGATATTTCATACAGTCTATGGGGAGTTGGTAGCTTGACAAAAGGGTAAAAACAATTTAAGTGTTTCAATAATGGACCCTAGACCATCTTCTATGACAAGCCTGAAGCTATTGCAAATAATGAGGTGTTGAGGGGCAAGGTGACAGTCTTTTACAGGAAGGTGAAAGCAATTTGTGTAACCATATTTATTACATGTATAAAACACAGGTAAGTACATACCTTCACATGCAAGTCATCTAACAGTATGGGGGAGGATGTTAGTTGCTTCCTGAAAGCAAAGATCAGGATCCCAAAAGCCATGAATGAGGAGGAGGTGTAAGGAGAAGGTGGGGTCTGTTGGCTCTCTATACTTCCATTATTGAATACAACATGTACTGTATTCATGTAGTTTTTGAAATGTTTAATTTTAGAAATAAAAAGGATACAGATAGTAACACCAAGAAAAGATAGTCCACACACAAACCACATGGCTATCTGAACCCAAGGGGCAAGTTGATTGATGTTGGATGTACAGCATCCCTCTCATAGATGTGTCTTTGCTGTTGACCAGCCTCAGGTCCTCACACTATGGCTACTGCAAAATGGGAGTCTAAACAATACTCTATTATATACTAAGTCTCAACTAACACATTATAGTTCTGCTTTCATAATGCCTTTCACTGTATAATACCCATTTCCTGCATCCACTCAAGTGCTGCCATAGACTTGGACAGGAGTACAGCCAAACCACAGGAGTACAGTACAGTTTGACATGATGCTGTGCTAGGGGTTTGAGTAAGGGAGAGTCATGTGGAACATCTCCACATCACTGAGTTCAAAAATGCAGCCCATCTGAGAAAGTGGGTTCTGATTCTATTCTCAAATTCTAAGATTAATAAAAAGAGACAGAGTCATCTTGGCCATAATTGCTACTGATTTCAATTTCTCCATTTTTCATCTACGTACAGAAACAACAAATTGGATAGTTTTTGATAAATCTATAGAACTACATCATCATTACACAGGGGCACTAAGCACGTGGTCACTAGGGATTAGTCGTATTACACACTAAGATGGAGATCCATTCTACCTATCTCTTTTCAGACAGTTGCAGGGTGATCAGATGCATTACCAGATGCACAAACTCAGCTACATCTAGCTACATGCTAACCATGTTCAGAATGGATGAAGAGATGTCAACTTTTAAATGGGAGGGCATTGGATACAGTGGAGGTAGTGAAACCCTTGGTGTATGGCTGCACATAGCTGCAGCACTGGTCTCTGCCCGTGGAGGAGAAACTACACTTCTTTTTGACTCTCCTCTCTGGCAGAGGGCAAAGCTCCAGCGCATTACCCAGGGCCATCCCTGTCACCTCCTGCAACAGAAAATTGGGAACCTGTTTTGAGAATGCAGTGAGATGGATTATGTGGCCTCTGGCTTTTTGAGACAATCAAGTTGTCCTTCACACTCCAAGTGGATGTAATTAACTCCACTGATAAGATGTTATGCCAATAGCATCGTGGAAAACACCGGAAAATGAGTCAAAAGGATGCCCGGTGAACTGTAGCAGAGGCAAAGGGGAGGAGTCAACACAAGGTGCCTCACCTTCTCTCCCAAGTTTAGCAAATGACTTGTGACTTTCTAAGGGAGCCACTGCTGTGCTGCTATTTACTAGCTCTGAAAAAAAAAGGGGGGGGGGGAAGCAAGTGGGCCCATGCTCCCTGCTCCTTGTTGTTGAGTTGTAGGTTATTTCAAGAGTAAACATTGGCAGAAAAAGGCTGCCGTAGAAGCTAGGAAGTTCTTTATCATAGTCAGAGGGTGGTGCTGAGTTGTGCAGCCTTGGGTGGTCCATAATCCAACACTGAAACTGACAGTCCTCTTGGTAAAGGAAGACCAGACAAGGCCAGACCACTTCATATGCTGTGCCCTAATGTCCCCTCCTTTATACAATAAGAATTCACAGAGAAGGGCTGACAGGCGAATCAGGACAGTGGGGCGGGTGTGGTGGTGTATGATCTGGAAGCAGAATGTAATAAAACATAATTTGTTTGAAAATTCTGTAATGACAACTAATATCTTATATGAAAATCTTTAAAACTAAAAAAGTATTTTGTGTGTGTGTATATATACATATATATACATACACACACACACATACACACACACACACACACACACACACATATATATATATGTATATATATATATATATATATATATATAGAGAGAGAGAGAGAGAGAGAGAGAACACAGGAGGAGTATGAAGTAGATATAGTCACTTCCCATCTGAGGAATCCTAATCAGAAGTGATATTTGTAAGCAAAGTGTACCAATATTTACGAAAGGATCATAATTTTGAGTAATTAAATACTAGTTAATTGATTTCCTGAGTAATAAGTTTAGCTTTCCAGTAATTGTCCCCCATTAATGGGTACGTTCTCATAAGTGTTTTACTATAATAAGTCATTAAGGTTTCCTGAATAATCTCTCTCCAAATTATTGATTTTAAGTTACTTTTGCTAATGCAAATGCTTAAGATCTCCTAATGTTGCCATGTGTCAATTTCAGTCAATGCCATTATGACAATCTGTGATTTGTTTATGTTTTACTTTTAAACAATAAAAGAAAAGCAAGGGAGGAAGGAGCCTATGGTGATGGGTAAGTTTGCGGATTACTGCTCTAAAATTTATCTTCAGGAAACTCTGTGTCAAGACCTCTCTTAAAAGATTTGTCTAAGTGTCATTTAAGATTATAAAATTTCCTCTGAATTGACTCTGCCATATATTTGGTATCAGGTGAAAGCCGTCTGCTAATGTGCTTTTGTTTCAGAAGGCCCTGTGGAAGATGTGGCCTGGATTTGTGGCCTGTGGGCAGCCACTGAAAGGTTCTAAGCAAAGCCATGACACATCAACAGATCATTATGCTGGCTAGCACTCTGTACAAGATACAATGATGTGAACTGACAGAGCTGAGAATCAGAAATAAGACAGCCAGAGCCCCCCAGTTAGGATGCTCTTCCAAACAGCAGGTAGGGCTAAAGCCTGAAAAACATGGCAATGGATGAGAAAAAGTTGTTTTGAAGCAGTCAGAGGGCTCATTCCATCATGCCTGGATATTGTTTCATGTCAAAGTTTCTCCTTCTGATCAGTTGGCAGTGTACATGATAACACTGGGCACCTATCTATAGGAATATTCAATCAGACCCTCTTCTTTAGAAAAGGAGCACAATGAAAATCATCTTAATAAAAGACAAGGGAGGGGAGAAGGAAGTAATAATGAGAAATTAATGCCTTTGCTGGCTTTGGAGTGATCCAGACCATGACCTTTAAATTCAAAGGTTTACAAAGAATGCATGTCCTGCTTTGGCATTACCAGAAGATATTAAACCAGCCAACCCATTGTCTTGGAAATGATGTTTTCCTAGTTCAGTTTAATCAGTTTCTTCATGGGTGCATAAAGGGGCCAACAAGACGTCTAAATGGTTAGTTGCCCCAAGCAGTAATGAACTCAGTTCAATCCCCGAGACTCACATGCTGGAAGCCCTAGGAATTGTTCTCCATATGCACACCATGACATGTGTACCATGCACATAAAATAAATAAATGTAATACAACTTTTAAAAGATGCATATACAGTACAGTTTTCCAAAATTATTTAAGTTCTCTTATCAACATTTTCACAAAAATACAAGTTTTGATAACCATGATGATTATGATGAAGTTAATTACATATTATACTTCTTTGTGCTTAAAACCAAAATGTAGGAAGGAATTCATTCCATTCTAGTGAGTTATGAATACTTGCTCAAATAGAAGATTTTCATTTTCATCTAAAACTATCTTGGTCACCTACTGAGTTTATAGCATAATATGCTATATAAATATTTTTCTTATGATATTTTACCATCATGATTTCTAGTTTCATGAAAGATAAGGTCAGAATTTTAATATGAGATCTGAGAGCCCTGCAGTCTTAGCTGTTTATTTGTCTTCCTGTTGTTTCCTTATTGGATTTTTGGAGACCTTTATTTCTTATATATGAAAAAGAAGACCCAGTGTTAGCCTTGGCTGTGAACAGATTCCTGGTGATTTCATGTGTTGAGATGACCCAAGATCGAACCAATGTCTCAACTAGTTACGATCTTTTAAGGTGATTAAGGCCCACCCCTCCATTTACTATTCCCAAAAGAGGAACAAAGGCACTGTCCCCAGATGCTTTCATTTCTATACCATGCTGTGTGGTCCTGGGTAAGGGTCAGGCATCCCCACTCTTAACAGTTCCTTGCTCAAGAAGTCTATATACTTTTAAGTATTTTAATTAGTTGGAGTTAAGTGGCGCACGTTTGGCCATGTTTAGCTATTCAGAAAGAAGGGGGCTTTCTCCAATCATTCATTGAGCCATATTATACTATTATCAGTATGATATATAGTAGTGTCATGGCTAAAGAGGCCACTGTATGAAAACCAAGGCAAAGAACCCAGCATGCTCTTCTGCAAGTGATGCTGAGACTCCTCACACAATTTCGTGAGTAGTGTCTTTTTGATACCTGTCTTCTGCACCAAGTATGTCCTTTGGTATTTGTGTTTGACATTTTTGCCCAACATATTAATTCATTTCCCCCCCCAAGGAGAGTAACAGAATTAGCCATGAAAACTCTCCTTGGGGGCATCTTGAGGAATATGTGAAGGGACAAGGCATTCTGCCAGGTTTGGTATCATTGGGAGGTAAGGGATTCCAACGTGCTCTGCCTGGCTCTGTCGACATCTCTCAGTGTTCATTTGCAAGGTCACTCTGACAGAACTGGTGACTCACTAAAAAACTGGGATACGTATTTGTTGCTGAAATGACTGATTTCCAGGTGTGCAAGAAGTCAGAATGATCCTGTAATTTTCCAATAGGCCATGGTGGTGATTGAGCAAGGAGTGGTGAACGGGAATGGAAATGTTATATGAGTAGACAGACAGTCCAGTAAGGCCCGTAGAGGGCCAAGGGGAGAAAGCACTGAATAGCTACGGTATGAAATAGCTAATATCAGCTAAGCTCTAAGACACATATTTCTAGCTTTACCCTGTAGGCATTCTCCATCATCTTTTCTGCTATTAGAGGTCAAGATGCCCTCATTCCATTTGTCTCTGATCTTTGTCCACTTACTGCTGTTGGGTGGTTGGTGCCTGGAAGCTGCAGCAGACATGGGGTGTGTGTGTGTGGCAATTCTAGGAGATAGACTACATAGAACAAGTCAGTTGTAAATGTAACACTTGGGTTCTAGTGAGCTCCACCACAATGAAAATAAGCCTTGCCTCTTTGGTGTGTGGGTATTTCTACTTAAACCTATTGCCAAAATAGCACCTGGCCCTTGCTTCACAGACAGGCTGGCAACAGGAAGCCATGTGATCACAAATAATGTCTTACTCAGTGGGAGGTACTTCCCTGAGGATATGCAGCCAGAGAATGACCAAGAGTCTGATTGAGAAGAAGAAAGTGATGTCATTGCTCCCACACTAGAGATGTGGTTCCAGCATAGGCGTGCACCCTTTCCACCCATCCTGATATGCAGATTTTGGAATTTCTGAGTTTTATTTTTTTTTAATAGCCCTGCATTTCAGCTCTAGTGCTGGCAGTGTAGATTTGAGACTCTGGGCCGTGTAATTAACTTCACATCTGAAAAGTCACTGCTTTTTCAGAGCAGTGGGTCCTGCCATTGCTTCGGGCTGTTCAGGGGCCACGACTGTTCACATGGGGCAATAACTGCCAGGGAAGGAGTGCCAAGGCTCCTACTGACCCCTTAGAACCACTGCCAGTTCCATAGCTTGTGGACTCCATGTGAGGAGGCTGAGACTTACCTTTGTCTTGGTTGCTTTAATTGCAGTGAAAGGAGCTCATTGAAGGCAGCCAGAGGAGGAGGGGCTTAGGTCCCGGTATTTCAGGGGCAGGCAGGCTTTCTATTTTCAGTGTGACTCTCCCAATGGAAATCTCTTCCTCCCTTGCTCACTCCCTGTCTGCTGAATAAAAATTCTCCACACAGTGATGGTTAAAAACATCAATTAACTCTAAAACAATTATTATTTTTTGAAATGCCATTTTATAAATGTAATAACACGACACAATAATCCAGGGTTATTTAACAGAGCATTTACCCTGAAAACAGTCATTACTCTTTAAATGCAGTAGACTCTAGAAGCCTCTTAACATTAAATGGCAAGTGAGGCAGAAGCAATATTGTCAGAAATGCCACATCTGCTGCATTCATTAGCAGGGGAGGCTGGCGCTTGCCTTGCCCACCCGATGCCATTTTCTTGGCATTTCTTGGACCCCACAGCTTTCCTGTTTGGAGTGACATTGTCCAGCACTGATATGACAGCTGACAATGGAATGAAATGCCCAGAGAAGCATCTCCTCTGGTGTTGCCACCCTGGCACTTTGCCCAGGGAGGTCTGAAAGCTGATTTTTCTGGTCAATTGGGAGGTGCTCCTTCCAGGCTGGCTTCTTCTTTATGCCATTGGGTCTCCTCCACTGGGGCTGTAGGTGTGTGGTCACCATTCTATCCCCTTACCATTAGGCTGCACTGACATTTCTTGCCTGACATTCCTTTCATAAGACATGACGTGATTCATCTTTGTGTGGTTGTTACTGAACTCAAACGTTTCTGGTCTTGGACACACAGAAAATATAAGAGTGTTCTGTCTCTGCGTATGTGTGTCAGAGAAAGGGCTTTTTCTGAAATGACTAACAGATGGTCAACCTACCCTCGCATAAACAAAGTGCAGATATGTGCAGTATGGGAAGGCATGGACCTCAGCATAGGATGCCCTTCATGTGACTGTTCATATTGAGAAACTGTCCCAAGGCATTGTCTGAAGTCTCCCCTGTAATGTTGCCATGTGAATTCAGCAGCTGTCCTGCAGAAACATCTATCTCTGAGGCCCCCTCAGCTTTCTAAAGAACAGCAACTAAGCAACAACGGCAGAATTGGACAGAGCACCTAGAAGTGCTTAGGAACTAATGTAATGTGGTCCTGTGGGTTAGGTCCCTACACTGCTCCTTTGGCTTCACATATCAAATGTAGGTTCTGGGGCGGAGCATCCACGGCTGTGATCCCTGAAGGCAGTATCTAGGGAACCCCTTGAGACTCTAGTCTAATAGACCTTTTTATATCCACTTATTAATAAATGTGGAGAATCAGAGCAATTCCACTATATTTACAAATCAATTCAGTTTTAAACTTGGTCTTTCATATTAAGCATCGTCCTTCTTCAGGTTTACAATAGCAACAACCAAAACCCAGGTTGCGGAGAATTAGTGAGACTGTGGTCATTTCGAGCTTCTATCTGAGTACCCAGGATTCTTTAGGATATTTACCTGAATAGCCCAAGAGATGCCTATTGAAGAGTCTCAAAAGCTGCAGGGAAAAAAAAAAACATAAAGAGAAGGTTGAAAAGCTCAGACTATTTGAGCAAGAATGAAACTTAGAATTCAAAGGCATTGTATTTAAATAATAATAAAAAACTATAATTAGTATTTCTATAGGCACCCAGAGAAACTGAGTGACTTGTCTATGGTGAGATAGCTAATTAGTGGGAGGCAGAACCTAAATATGGGAATTTTAACTTCTAGTTCTGCTTTGGGGTGGTAGGATGGGAGAAAGATCTTTGTCACTTTTGTTTCTTGAGAAAAGAGGGTTAGTTGACATCTTTGATTTTGTTTTCATGACCGATTTCATGAATCCTCTATTTACTACACAGGCTAAATATAATGGAGTGGACCCCATCCCCTTTCTAAATACCTTAGTCTAGTCCTACAGTGGTTTGCTCTGTCCCCTAGAGTTATGCAATGCTACTGCTTGGTAGCCATCAGCTTCATTTGGAAGTAGTAATTCCTGGTACTAAAACAACTAATTTCTGCAGACAAAGCCACAAAATAGCCTCTGTGAGCATGATTTCTGGAGTTCATTTTTCCCTAAAAGTTATACTGGTACCTTCACCATCACAGCTCTGCCTCAGGCCAGCACATCCTCTAGGTGGAGGATGATTGAATTAAGACAAGGATCTCAAATGCATGGCCATTGCTATCAACAGTGGAGATGATGGTGTGTGTGTGTGTGTGTGTGTGTGTGTGTGTGTGTGTGTGTGTGTGCAAGTTGTCTAGTCAACCAGACCTAGAACATGCTCAAGGCAGGAGAATGTCTAGGGAGCTCACATTGGTGGAGTCACATTTACAAGGAGTTAAATATTTATTTTTATTATTGGTATCTTATGTGTGGTGCCTACATGTATGTAAATTCACCCCTTGCTTACCCGTAACCCTCAGAACCCAGAAGAAGGCATTGGATCCCCTCAGTTGTACATGGTTGCGAGCTGCTCTGTGTGATCTGGGACCATGTCTGTGTCCTCAGCAAGAACAGCAAATAATATCAACTGCTGAACCATCTCTCCTCAAGAAATTAAATGTCTTAAGGCAGACAAAGCACCAGGGAGAGAAAAAATTACATAATAAGAATAACATAACAGCATAAGGAGCTTCCTATAAGCATAAAAAACCTACAGAAAGCTAGAGGATGTGGGGTAGCTTATATTGGTTTAAGTGTTGGGATGGACTAAATAAAAATATAGAGAGGTAATACTACAAAAAGAGCTACTTGTGCTCTTGTTGGGAGCTTTTAATAAAAGGAAGCAGTTAACAGTCTCTGAAACAGACAGGAACCACACTCTCTAGGAAGTATTAGAAGGGCGAGAGTTATAAGCAGAAAAATCTAGCCCTGTGGAGGTCATTGCGGTATTCTAGACAAGTGTTAGCAGTTGAAATAGGAATGATTGCTCCAAGGGGCACACATTTTTGATTCATCCTTTACTGAGTTGTTGGCATAGCGGCTGCCTCAGTAAATGTGACTGCCTTGTGGATTTTGCTTCAGTCCTCCTCAACTCCCTGTTGTTTTACACCCAGCCATTCTCCCTTTGATCCCTGTAGTCATTTGGGCTTCAACCAAGGACTTACAAGTAAGGTAGAGAAGAAAGACACCATCGGCAACTCCAAGGCATTATTTATAAAAGGGGCAGCGTGCTCTGTTCTGTTTTTAGACTTCTCCCAAGTTTCCTCAGCCTTATAGCAAGGGCGCTGGCCTCTTTTCCTCAAGGCTATACATCAACCAGCTGCTTCCTGTGAGCGATTCTGAATGGTAAATGAGCCTAATGGAAGAATGCTTCATTCCTTAGTAATGTGTTGCCCACCCCACAATCAGCATCAGCTAAAGACTTGCCTCCCCCATAGCATATACCCCCCCCCCCAGAAAAGCTGACTCTGCTAGGAAGCCCTTTAGGAGATGTACTTGGGGGAACAAGGGCCCCTTAGGGCTGACTGTTCACGGAGCCCTGAAGATAAAACAAAATAGCTTTATTTAAAGATTTATTTAAAATGTTTTAAAAATTGAGTAGAACATACATTTTTAATACTGATTGATATTATTGTAAAGCATTCTAATGAGAATCTGCCCCCACGGGCCCTTAACGGCTACACAGACAGAATTTTCTCTTGCATTTCTACCATGCCTCCTATTAACACAGGGATGAAAGGTGCCCCTGTTCTGTTAGGGGCAGGGGGGGCAGAATATAGAAAGACAGCACAGAAAAGATAACATGGCTGTAGAAAGTCATGCTTTAGGGTGTATTCTTTAAAAAAAAATCCAAAATAGAGACAGCTTGCTCATATTTTAAAATATTCTTTGTAGTTTTGAAGATTTGTGCAGTTGAGAGATCGTGGAAGATTGTGAGTGCTACGATACAACCATTAGTTAGAGATTGTCGTTTTTGCTTACTGGGAATTGTCCACACATGAGGCACTGTCTTGTGTTTTTGCATTTATTAGCTTGCTTAATTCTCAAAATAACTGTATTGGCAATTTTCCCATTATACAGATAAGATTTTTTTTTAAAAGAGACTTAAAAACATTTGTCAACTGTGTGATGTTGCCTCTGCCAGGATTACTTGAAGCCAGTCTTTGAGTTTCTATCTTGAGGTTAAGTCCCATCTTCAGCCTTCCAACTTGAGGGCTTATTTACATGAACAGTGATTTAACCTTGTTCATCCCAGTTCTGCCCCCATCATGGGAAAATGGCTAAATTATGTGATGTCTGTGAGCCTTGCTAAAGCTATGGGGCTGGTTTATCATCATTTCTATAGCAGGGTTGCTCCAGTTGGGAAGCCAGGGCCCTCTGGAACTGCCTCCAAAGCCCTTGTAAACACCCACAGGAAAACTGGCAGCCCTTTGTAGAAGGGAGCTGAACTACTACAAAACATACACAGGGTTTCCCGTTGCACCTGGCACTCAGGTGGACCCAAAGCCTTTTGTCATGCCGAACAGTTGGGGAAGCTCAAATACAATTTTAGGTCCAGTGAGAAACCCTTCTCCAAACAAGTTTGTCACTTTTGAAGGGGTTCATTAGGCAAGATGTCCACACATAGCTCTAATTACCAGCATATAGTTTGCCCATGGGAGCAGACAGCTAACTAGGTCAGGATCCAGGGAACCTGGCCAGCAGCCTTCTGGGTATCTCTTTCTTCTAAGTGCAAGCCTTCTGTCAATTGCTTTGGCAGCACTTGCTGCCTTCAAATTTATGAACCATTAGACTGGGATACAAACAAAGCACCTACTCTTAATAGCTTAGTCAGTAGGTGGTTCACCGACAATTTAAAAAAAAAAAAAACAAAAAAAAAACAAAAAAAAAAACTAGTAAGTTCCCAGAGGAGCAGCAGTTGTTGTTTGGAAATAATTCTCCAAATTGCATTTATTTCACAGCAGTCTGAGGTCACAAATTCAAGAGCATCGGGAACTCTATTCAATTAGACAATTCGATCAAAATAGATCTGTCAAGATGACGTTCCATCTAAAGAATCAATTGGGATGGAGGAAGCATTGAGAGGCTGCTGCCGTGACTTAGATTTTTTATTTTTATTTTTGCAGTTTGTTTGGGTGGGGAAGCTTGGCACGGGTGAGTGCTGGGCTGTTTGCGGTATCTGTCACAGGCTTAGATAGAATCCTCGGCTCTCTGTTAGGTGGGTGGGCTGTATTAATGGGCAAATAAGTGAAAGGTGTTCTTCCTCTAGCTGATAGGTAACGGCTCACAAAGACATGGCCATGGCTTTGGCCTGACCCTAAGCCTACCCTTTCTCCTCTTCTCACTCTCACATAACAATCTGCATTTGTCAGCCCTAGACAAAACTTCCAAGACTCACCAGGCCTGGTGCAGTCATCTAGAATTACGTGTTGACATTAAGCTGTTTGAAGATAACGTTTTCTAGAAGCCACACAACCACTTTCTGATTTCAGATGGAGAATCCATCTATCAAATACTGCAGTTTAGCACTACTTTTTATCAACCATTACCAGTGAACCCTACACACAGACACAGACACAGACACAGACACAGACACAGACACAGACACAGACACAGACACAGACACACACACACACACACACACACACACACACACACACAGACACAGACACAGACACACACACACACACACACACAGACACAGACACAGACACAGACACACACACACACACACACACACACACACACACAATCACCCCTCTTTCTGCCTCTGCAGGAATATAGCAAGGGGGTAGACTATCAATGAGTAGAAAGGTTGACCTGGAATGTTTCCAAAGATGTCGCTACCTTGCTGTTGCATGGCTGCTTGGTTTTAATCTTGGGCATGGTGGTAGTCATATGCTTGCCTCAAATAACCAGTTTATTCCTATTTCCCCTATTAAGTTTTTCCATATGGAGTGTTCATAACTCATTTTGAATCAGTGTCCATCTGTGCTGGATACAGTGCATGAAACAAGAGTCTTTGTAATTGGAATGACTCAGACAGGGAAGCCCAGAGATTTGCACTTGTGACTCAGGGTTTCATCCTAGCCCATTCCCCCATTGACTTTATCTCTTACAGGGCATGCAGTCATGTGACAGCAATGTCAGGCTTCTTGAGATAGATAGGGAAAAAACCCCTTATTTTATGAAGTTATAGATTTTGGCTTCCATCATTTGTGGAATGAATAGTACTTGAATGTCTTCTTTCTCTGGTCAGCCTGTGAACATGGCAGCTCACTAAAATGTCTACTATCTCTTTCTAACGTCTTACTTTCTTTCTCTTGTCCAATGTCAAAACTTTCTTTGGTTCTCTGATCATTGTCCCTGGGTTTTCAGTGAAGTGCACAGCAAAGAGCTGAGTAGCTGAGTCACAGAAATAACACTAATGCCATGATGCTCACTCTGCTCAGCACGCCTCAGTGCACATCCCACTCGCTGAAACTAATTGAGCTGTTAGCCTGCTCATCCCAAGCTCTGATTTCAACCATTCCCCTTAGGATGGCAGGGAGTTGGTTGTTTTGAGCAGGTTCCCTTAGCTCACTCAATCATAGTAGACAGTGAAGGATGCTGGACTCAGGTTCTCCAAAAGCAGGTAGGGCAATGTCCCATAACCCCTACCCACAGGTATTAGGACCATGAGCTCTGTTCTCCTTGTATTTCCCCTGTTCTTCCAGTGGATAGCTTTCCACCAGAAATTAACATTTACAATTATCTTCATTTACATAAACCATACATAAATTTACCTCAGCCTGGAGAGAGAAGGGCTTACATAAGCCCACACCACCATAACTATGTGAAGTTGCTATCGTATTGGCTGCTCTTGTTCTGAAAGGCTTCAATAGAGAATTCCTTTAAATGCCAAGATTCCCTTGTGACTCAAAGTATGATTCAGTTTACATATATTTTTCAGGAACACATCTGTCATGTGTAAATCAAGATGCATTTGAATAATCTGCTTGCCACTCTTGGAAGCAGTTTCTGTTTCTTTTACCTGTCTTTACCTTTTCTCTTTCACTGCTCTGACAACTCTTCCACTGTCAGAAATAGAAATTCAAGGAGAGACGCCTAGGGTGTGCAGCACCTGTCAAGGAAAAGGGTTTCCTGGGAAAATAAAGCTTCCTTAAGGGACATTGTTAGCAGGGGCCATCTGTACCCCTAAAAATGTCATCATCATCTTTAGTTTGTGGTAATTCATTTTTAAAAAATATTTTTTATGTATGTGTGGCTGCTTATCTGTATGCGCAGCACATATAATGTCTATAGAGGCCATAAATGAGCAATGGATCCTTTGCAGCTAGAGTAACAAGAGATCTTGAGCCACCCTAAGTGAGTGCTGGGAACTACGCTCAGGAACTCTGCAAAAACAGCCAGTAAATCTCTGAGCATCTCTCCAGCACATCCATTTCAATTATGTTTTACCATTTAGATGTAGGGTATGGTGTGTAAGTATCGTATAGAGATAAGGAAATCTAATCTACCATCAGTGAATGTGTTGTGTGACCAACTACATGAATACATTATTTTATCTAACCCTCCAGGCAGCTCTGTAATGTTCTTTCCTTATTGTGTGCTTTAGGGGACTGAGGTTCAGAGACTCAGAACCGTTTTTTCAGTGGTTTAGTTTGAGATGACAGCATGCTAGTCATTGGCCATTCATCTTTGTGAAGGTTTTGCTACTTAACAGATGTTTTATTTAGTTTCCCTTGAATGTCATGCATCGAGCCGCCCACTGGGACTGTAATAGGAGAAAACTTAGAGATGGGTTTTGGATAGTAGTGTAAATCTGTGTGCTTACACTTCTACCTGAAGAATGAAGAATGAACAGAGAGCTCCCAGATGAAGAAACCACAAAAGAGGCCACATACTGATCTTGATGACCCTATGGAATTAAGCCTAACTCTGGCAGTGACCTTATAGAGGTTTTAGTACTGACAATGAGTAGAATGTGCTGAAACTGAGATGGAGAGTGTTGGAGGCAAATTCACATTCTGTGAGCTGTTGTCAGAGGAGGTCCTGGGGATGAGCCACACTGAAACATGCCTGAGGATCTTGTCCAATAGAGTTTCCAAATGAATCAGTATTCCTAAAACCCAAAGATTCAGACTCATCCACTGTACTGAGCTGAGAGGATTGGTAATCTCAAGAAGAGTGGCCAGATGGGAGGGAAACGTTGAAGGCAGAGGGGAAAAATGCTGATGGGATATGAGAGAATAGGAATAGTGAACAAAGAGACCTTTACAGAACCCGAGAAAGTCAGAAGTGCATGACATCAGCTCTGGGAAAGACTTTGTTTGATTTTTTTAAGAATGCCAACACCTCAACTGAATTCAAGTCAAGTGCATCCTTCCTGCTTCTAACTCATGCCCTGCCTCTGTATTACAACCAGCTAGTAAATAAAGAGCTGCCTGAAGGAGCCCTATGAGGTATCACTGGGAATCAAATGAATACTTATTTTGAAACCCAAAAAGGTCCTCTCCTTTTATATACCATATACCAATGTGATTTACAGTTATTCTTCCCTCTACATTTCTCTCAGTATTTGACATGCCCATTCTCTGTTCCTATTCAAAATCGCCTTTTTTTTTTTCTTTTAGGCAAACACCCCAAATGCCCTGTTAGCAATCTGAATAAGTTCTTGTTTCTCTGGTCTTTAGAAAAGAAGGGGTTAACTCTGCCTTTGTAGGTGAAATGTTGCTTTTGTAGTTTATCTTCCTCTGAATTTTTGGGCCCTCTGGTGTCATTATAATGAATTCCTACCCAACACAATGATAGATGTTCCTAGAACCCCATCTGAGAACAAAAGCCCCTAAGAGAAGATGGGGGGAATCTGAATGCTCATGTTTTAATATTCAGTGTTGCATTCAGGAAGGATTCTTAAATGATAACAGACAAAAAGCAGAAGACATGATGCTGACAGGGTTGACCTGATGGAGCAGACTCTTGAGGAAGGCAGGTCCAGCGTAGAGGTGGAGGCAGGAGCCTCACAGAGAAAGGGGAACTCTGGTTAAAGCATCAGATTTAGGCTGGGAGAATGGAGAGACAAAGAAGAGATTTTCACAGAGGGTCATGGGAGTGGAAGCATCTGCATGATAAGAGAACTTTTATGGACCAGAATCACCTAGGTAACAGGTACTAAGGGAGATAAAGGTAATTCTTTGTTTCCTCTCTTTGTTTGCTCTCATAGAGCTTTATATACACACCGAAGGATCACTGATATGTAGACAAGCTTCATGTTGAACATTAGTATTTTAAGAAAAGCAATGCAAGTTACATGGGAGAACATTACTTCCATAGACAGAGAGCAATTCCTTGAACCACAGTGTTGGTCTGTCTCCCCAATGACCCAGATGACCCAAGGCTGAAGCATCAGCAGAGTATCCACAGATGTGCTGCTCAGATGCAAAGATGAGCATGAATGAAGTAGATAATGGAGCCAAGAAAACAAGACATGTGGACGAAGCTTAACTAGGTGTAGGATGCTCTTAAGTAAGTGTCCAGTTGACACCTCAAATTATCTCCCCAGAATAAATGTTTTAAATAGTGTTTACTGACTTCTTTTAAGGCAAGTAATTCAGATTTTCAGTTGCAAATTGTAGGCTCCTAACAAATACAACAAAAGCAGGGTACAATTGCATTACAAACCTCAGGGTGTGATGGGCTTGAGGCAGGGAAGAAAATGGGAAGGATCTTAAGGCCACATGGAGGTCATCCAGATTGACTGTCTTCTTGCTTCTTTTCCTCAGGTCCCTTTTCTTTCCTATTTTTAATGTATCCTCCTGTTTTGTATGCATCCTTGCATTCCCCTTTAAATTCTTTTGGGTAAAGAGTTGTATGTATAAATAAATAAAGAGCATGCTCCAGAAACTCAACAGTTCTCTCTTTCTGCTTCTCTGATCTCCACACACAGACGTGGAGGTCTGTATCTATCTTGCTGAATTAAAATGAAAGAGTTCTGGGTTTCTAAGAGGTTGTCTGTTTTGTAACTTAGCTCCCCTGGAAACTGAGCAGAAGATTGGAGGGTGAGGGAAGGGGTGATCAGCTAACTTTTATGATTTCTTTGAAGCAGAAGATAAGATCCCTTAACCAGCACTCAGATGCCTCAAAAATATACCTGACCTCAGAAAATCCATGAAAATGGACATTGGAGGCACTAAAAACATCCAGCTTATTAATGGAAAAGAGAAGAAAGTAGAAAAGAATTATAAATTCTTCAGAGATTAAAATGCTATCTTGTTAATGAAGATCAAAGCTTCGTCCAGACTCTGTCACCTAAAATAGGAAATTATCTCAGATTTGGCCATTAAATTGAAAATGCAGTTCATTTCTGCCTGTTGAAACTGCAGCAACCCACCAGTGGCTGAATTCATTTTGATATAGAAGAAATCAAACTTTTGATCTATATCTGCAGGTTTTTTTCTTTTTTGTTTTTTTGTTTTTGTTTGTTTGTTTGTTTTGTTTTGTTTTTTGTCATTTCGTTATTTAGGAAGCTAGCATTATTGGGATCTTCCAAGTATAAGACCTATGCCTTTAGGATGGATTTGGCAGTGTTTAGTCAGGTAAGCTTTAGCCTCATCACCTATGACAAGAGGCATCATAGTGTTCATCCCACAAAACTGCCATGCTTCTCAGCTCCTGTAGAACTAAGACACTGTGGCATTAGTTGGAAGGCAAGATATTGAGGACAGAAGGTATTAATTGCAATAATATTAATGGCCAAAATAAAATAGCTCTGCCCTCTCCTCCAATATTTCGTACTTAACCTTTCCATGGTTATGTTTTTCTAATGAGATGAGGGATGGTGCAAATATGCCACACTGCTCAGCTATATGGTGAGAATGTTGAAGAATCAATTCTTTTCCTCCTGGATAAAGGGTATGAAAAGTCTGTTGGAGGAAGAGACCTATTCCAGGGGTCTCACAGTCCTTGCTGCTTATACATCTGGGGGTTATTTGAAATTGTAACTTCTTAGTACTTGACCATGCTTTATAGGAGGACTCAAGTAGGACATAGGAAGAAAATTATTACATTATTTATTACATTATTATTACATTATGTATTATTACAACCTCTTCCCTTGCCCAGAATTCTCTTGAGCTGAACAGCTTTCTCTTCCCTTTCTTTCTTTCTTTCTTTCTTTCTTTCTTTCTTTCTTTCTTTCTTTCTCTCTCTCTCTCTCTCTCTCTCTCTCTCTCTCTCTCTCTCTCTCTCTCTCTCTCTCTCTCTCCCTCTCCCTCTCTCCTTCTAACTTTCCTTGAGGATGTCTTTGTAATGGTAGTTAACATTGTTGTCACAATGCTAACAACATGTTCTCTACATACTATTAGAAAAACACTGATATTCTCCTTTTGTACTTGGGCACAAGTCCTGTAAAAACCATCTCCCCTTGCCAAGTATCCTATAAACTATTGTATCATGCTCAGATAAAGAAGTAAAATGTATGATTTCGAGGAGTTTCAGGTTGATTTGTCCTTTTCATCTCTTCTGATGTGATTTAATGTTCCAGAGCTTGTAAAGGGAACAGAGTTCTTTCCTTTCCTTTTTATTGTAAAATTTGTGAATAATTTATTGAGTGACTGAAAGAACTGCAGCTTTAAATTATTAAAATGCATTTTGGTTTCGAAAGAAGACATTAGAGATGTTTGTCTTGGCCCATTCTTACGCCTTTGCACATCAGCAAGGGACTCCTACAAACTCAGGGATTGCTAAGGTGATTCTTGGTGATTTATGGGGTGACCGAGAAGGTGTCAAAAAAAGGGAACACCAAACAAACAAAGGAACAACACAGACAACTTTCATTTATTTAAGACAGCCTTTTTCTGAGGCAAGTAACCTTCTGTTACCTCACCAGAGAAATGACATTTCCTTTCCCTTCTGCCTTCTGAGGATGGCAATATGAGTGGTGGGGGGAGGGGAGAAGCTTGAAATAAATAAAAGTAAGGCACACACAGAGAATTCTCGAGTCTTCTCACTGACCATCCATTTTCAGGCATGTGGAAGGCATAGCTGTGCTTCTTTCTGTCATACACTAGATGTGGGGTCTAGCCTCTGCTCTCTAGGGAATATTATCAATTCCATCTAGTCTGACTTAAATACTAAATGTATAGTAGAGAAGAAAGAAGAAAACTGACCTAGTGCCACATGTCCTGAAGTCCCCTTGTCTGGCATGTCTGCCTTCTTTTGGATGTATAGACAGTCTGTTCAGATCTTAGTCGCACAGAACACCATACAGCTCTTTCACCTTTCTTCTTCTTATCCATTCCTCTTTTTTTTTATATCAGTTATTCATTTTATAACCCAGTATCTTTCTATTCCCCAAATTCCCCTTCCCTTTCTTCTCTGAGAAGGAAGGGGGAGGACTCCCTGGGTATCACACCATCCTGGTCGCACCATCAAGTCACTGCAGGACTAGGTGAATCCTCTACCCCTGTTTCTTTCCTAGTAAATTTTCCATGGTGGTATTATCCAAAGTTTTGCTCTTTGTATCTCCCCAAATTCCACCAGAAGAGGGAAGGAGCTTTCCACTCTGATCTTGGAAACATTGGGACCTAGACTGGTATAAGGTTGGCTCCTGATTGACTTGCTAAATATAAATTCTTGTGAAAAATTATTTCTGGGACTGGAAGCATATTCCACGAGATACAATTTAGGCAAAGCATGTAACAAACCTAAGCATAGTAGAAAATATAGCAGAGGTGCTGCTGTGTGAACAGCGGGCCTTTAAAATAGCAATCCCTTATGTCTGTGACATTTTTCTGCAGTTGGAAAGCATTTCTTGTCAGATCCATTGCTACCTGCTTCTCTCACATCTCAATCCCTTGAAGGGAAAGTGATCATAATTTAAAATTAATTGCAGTGCAATGCTTTTGTTATCTTTTGTTATCTTACTCAGCTAATAGGAGGTAGTGCTGAAGCTATACTCCTGGCTGGGTGAAATGCATTGTGACTCCTAATACCTGATTTGTTCTTTGAGAGAATGAAAAAGGGCCTGTCCTCTATTTTTCTTCTGTTCTTCCTTAAAAAAGCAATCTGAAAAAAAAATGGAATAAATGTTCAGGAGGGTCTTAGAATTTAGTCTACTACTTTGGCTGGTAGAAATACCCCATGATGACAACCTGTCTACTCATTTTGGGACCCCATGCTCTTGGCATAGTAGTGTTCTGCATTTGTTCTCCAAGCAAGATTGTCCACACTTTGGGATATGGACATGGGCCAACATGAGATCATCTCAGAGGAGCTTATCTGTAATGGGCAGCATAATTTTGCAAACGACAGAAACAGACACACAATCTTTGAGGACAATTGTGGCAGAGTAACTTTCCAATGTGCCAGAAAGATAGCTCCCTTCCTTCCCGTGCTGACCTTGCCAAGAAGATCCTTTCAAGCCCTCTCCAGAACTGTCCCTTCCTTTTGAAACTGGTCTGGTTTTACAAGAAGTGATGTGGAAAGACTCTGTAGCTAAGCCCAGCTAGGGAAGGGTCATCATTTGGGGGAAATACTGATCTAGAAAGGACTCTTCTGTCCATAAACCACAATGCTACTAGAAGACGTCCAGATAGATTCAGTCTTGGTCATTGTCTCTGTTGAGAATTCAGAAAAGTCAGTGTGGAGAGCATCTTGTATCTGGTCATGCCCCCCATGGTGTCCCACTCATTGATTTATTTGAAAATTCCAAGATGCACATCATGAGCAGGACCAAGCCACTCCAGTTTCAGTAAATCCCTAGCTCCTTGCATGATCCAGAGTTAAAATGTAGTTTTCCAGGTTATATTTTTGTATAAGTATAAATGTCTGTATAGAGCCTTTG
This sequence comes from Mus musculus, assembly GCF_000001635.26. NCBI lineage: Eukaryota > Metazoa > Chordata > Mammalia > Rodentia > Muridae > Mus > Mus musculus. The sequence goes on from NC_000075.6 coordinate 28,453,868, forward strand.
TTAAGTTCCTAAGTTAGAAGTGGCTTGTTATGTGGCAACAGATAACTATGTAACAATTAATGTTCATGATAAAATAAAACTGCACAGAATTTGTTATTTATGTATATATTAACATTTTTGTTTCAGGATCTCACTAAGAAGCCTTGGCTAAACTAGACTTTGGTGTATAGAGCAGGCTGACCTCAAATTGACAGAGATCTTCCTTCCTCTGCCTTCTCAATGCTGGCCTGTACTATCACATATGGCAAATGATTCACTTTTATATATAATAAGAAATGTGGTTTTACCAGTTTGCAATCCCATCAGCAAGGGAGGAGTCTTCTTCTTTCTCCACATCCTTGCCAACATGTGCTGTCACCTGAGTTTTTGATCCTAACCATTCTGATTGGTGTAAGGTAGAATCTCAGGGTCATTTTGATTTGCATTTCCTTGACAACTAAGGACTTTGGGCATTTCTTTAAGTGCTTCTCAGCCATTCAAGATTCTTCTGTTGTGAATTTTCTGTTTAGTTCTATACCCCATTTTTTGATTGGGTTGTTTGGTTTCTTGGTTGTTAGCTTCTTGAGTTTTTTTTATATAGTTTGGATATTAACCCTCTATTGGATGTGGGTTAGTGAAGGACTTTTTCCCCATCTATAGATTAGTTCTATTGGCTTACAGAAGCTTTCCAGTTTCATAAAGTCCCATTTATCAATTCTTAATCTTAGAGCTTGAGCCATTGAAATTCTGTTTAGGAAATTTCCCTCAGCTGATATGAGCCCCCCCCACACACACACACACATACACACACACATACACACACACATACACACACACATACAGCAGATGACTTCTGGGTCTGGACTCAGCCAGAGACGGTGCACCTAACCCTTGAGAGACTGGGGTCCCAGGGTATGGGGATAATTGGTGGGGTGGGGGTGGGGTGAGGGCATCCTCTTGGAGATGGAGGGGTCAGGGAAGGGTGGGATGTGGAGTGGTCAGGATATGGACCAAGAAGGGGATGGAGTCTGGATTGCAAACAAGGATTAAGGGATAAATAATAATAAAAGTTGTCAGTGCTTAAGGGCAAAAGCTAAAACCTCAAAAGTCTAGAAAGTATAAAGTGAAAGTAAATTTTACCCTTTAGTATACACAATTTCTTGACTGTATTTTCAGAAAACATATGTGCACATGTAATTATGTATATAAAATTGATTTTCCCTCACAAAAAATAAGAAATGTAAAGGTATAGCGATATGAGACTGATTATGGTAGTCAATGTAATAAAATAATCTGTGCATCCCTTATAGGAGTGTGATACACCTCTTACAGACTGATATTTACATTTCGTACAGCTGTATGAAATCATATACATATAAGTAACATTATACAAACTGAGCAGATTGCATTTGTGTATTTAGAAACAATAATTAAAGAAAAAGAGGCTAGAAGTTATGAATTTGAGAGAGAACAAGAGGCTGGCATATATGGGAGAGGTTGGAGGAAGGAAAATGAGATAAGAAAACGATATAATTATATTTCAACTTCAAAAGTAAAAATAAATTTAAAAATAAATTTAAGACACATCAGTAGACAGAAAATGCTACCTAGAAGGTGGAATATATGGTGTACTTGTGTTTGTGTAAAGAAGGGAATTTTGTATTTATGCCTGAGTAAGGGCTTATGTTTCTGACTTTGGGAATGTATACACAAAATGGCATTTAGAAAAGATACACAAGAAACTATGAGATTCTTTTGTTTTGTTTTGTTTTGTTTTGTTTTGCTTTGTTTTGTTCTGTTTTGTTTCTTAGTATAGAATAGAGTTTAATCAGGACATGGGGAGGGTAGTTAAGAGGGTAGTAGAGGCAGAGAAAGGTAGGGAAAAGGAGAGAGTAGAGAAATAGAGGCAGGCCATGGCCACATGGAGAGAGGGGGGAAGGGAATGGGGAGAGAAGGGGAGTAAGTGAGGAAGAGGCAAGAGAGAGAGGAAGGAGTGCAAGAGAACTATGAGATTCTTATTTCTGGGCCAGGAAATGAGGAACCAGGGTAGGAAATACTAAGTGTCAGGAGGAATTGGTTTTCTACACTACTCATTTTTTGCTGTCTGATTTTTGTTTTTAACCAGGAGTATATATTGTCTTGACATAAATGCTTCGAACATTTTAAGACAATGATTGTCCCATGCATTAACCCCAAACGAAAAGCAGTTACTTATTGAATATATAAGCTAAAATTGTCCATGTTTAATTGCAACACAAAGACAGTAAAAACAATTTATATTTTTAATATTTGAGACAGCCTTTATACTACTCACTCAGCTTCATTCTCTGTATAGCTCAGTCCTATATAGTGTGAAAAATAACACTGAATGTGATGCCATGTAAAGCAGATGACATTATTAGGACATTAATTGTAGTTTCTTTCTGTATGCCGTGACCCTCAACCAAAGCAATATAAACAGCATGTTTAACCACGGGCAGAAATTAACTCAGTCACCCAAAGAGAGTAGTTAATTAGCAAGATGTGGTTTTAGGTTATTGAATGCACCAGCTCTTTTCTAGTAGTGATTCTCATTGTGTTTTGCCTCTCAGTAAAACATAGACATCACCATTCCCCAGATTCTAGACATCTCTTGAAAGTAGCATGCAGCACGGTGCTCTGCAGATAATGTCACAGTTCATTTAGGAAGAGATCTTATGTTTCAGATCTCAGGGAGATTCAAAGCATTTGGTGGTAGGGTGCATTTGTGCCTCATTGACAAGTTAAATTATATGGTGAGAGGGTTTGGTGCAGAAGAGGTAGTCTAGTGTTGGGATAGATGTGCCTACTGCACATAAGAAACATCAGAGATGCATTTGGCCAGCTCAGATACTTTGGGGACTTAAATGTTCTCCTGACAATTGCTTAGTTAGGATCAGCTTGGCACAACTAAGACTGTGTCCTCTCAGAAAGGTTCTTCATATTGGAACCTAAGTTTTTGATTGTTTTTTCCCCTGAAATTGGGTCTGAATGACCAATTTTCAGTTTTGTGAAATAGTAACTTTGAGTATCCCTGCCTGTGTATTTGAGTAGAAATAAATTTGTTACGTTGTAATTGCAACTATTATAGGCCCAATAAAAGCTACTGTTAGAATCTTGCAAAAATTTAGACAGATTGCTCTAAATTTATATGTAAGCAACAGTTTCCATCTCAGTGCACCAAAACCCTATGCGATTTTATAACTTGTGGTACCCCTTTTAACAACAGTGAACTACAACCAAGATAAATCTTTGCAGAATTCCCACTTTACATGTTTCCTCTTCAATTGTATTTTATTTTCCAAAATCTTGTCAAATAAAAAAGAACCAAGCAATTGTTCTCACCCTTGATATTTGACTTCTCGAATCATTTTCTTTATTTCTTTGACAAGATCTCTCTGAGGCAACCAGCATGTCAGAAACAACAGTAGACAATTGCCTGTCTTTTTGGACTTCTTGAAGATGTTCAGACTTCCTGACTCCCACCTGTTCTGGCTCCATTCCTGATGGGGGACGTGCCTGGCTCTATTCTCTGCTTTTCAGGAAACATTTGGACTATCCCATCCATGAGATCTTTGTGTTTCCTCACTCTACAAGGTAGACATATCTGAAGGACAGTCCTTAGCCTCCTAAACACGATTTCATTCCATTTCTGACCAGTGAATTTTTCCCAGATGGATAACGGTGGCTTTAATCTCTTTTTATAACTTTGGTTCTGTGATTATATAATTGTTAAAATGCCTTCCAGGTCTATAGGTCTAGGATCTTATTATGTATGGCTGCTCCCTTGATAGTTCCTATGGGATGTACTATTATCAGCTTCAACCTGCTGTATCTAGGACCTAACATACTGTATATCATCAGAGCACAGGAGGCAGTCTTGACAGGAGATATAGCCTCTGGAGCACAGTAGGTCGAGGCTTCAGTATGGGCTCTTGAACTTCTTAACACTGAGAACTTGAGCAATATGCAAATCTTCACTGGTTTGAAATATTATCATCAGCAAATAGCATTTTTCATCTTATAAAGATGTTACAAAATCAAATAAAAATGTAAAATTGATGCCAAATGTTAAAATCCAGTTGGCACTTCATAAAGCCAGTGCTGTCCTTTGCTTGTTCCTTCCTTTCTGATTATTTTCTGATCTACACTTTTCGTAGGAATGACCACCTGTGCTTCTGATCTCGATTAAGTACCTGCTCAGTGGGTTATGTAGACAGAATGAAGGACTGCAAAGCGAGGGCCACCTCTTGCAGTCTCTTACCTACTCTTCCAGGCTCCCTTCTTTTCTGCAAGCCTGCCCACTCCGTCCTCATAGGAATTTACATGCTTCAAAAGGCTGAAGCCTGAATTTGGATTTGGGCCACTTTTTGTTTCATTTGACAGTACTTTGCTCCTTTTTTTTTATGAAAGTATTTACAAAGTTTGGGGTTTATTTTGAGCGGGAGGCTGTTTACTATGGATCAAGTTGGCATTTTAATTGTATTTCCTGGACTAGAGAATTCAAAATCCTATTTGGAGACATAACAGGTCTTTCTTTTTCTTACTTTCTCCCTCCACACTGAGACATAAGGGGGATTGTCCCCAGCCTAAACATCAAGTGACTGTTGGTCCCAAAAGGAGGAAAATGTTGGGTTAAGTCTCCATAGCCCCCAACTGCAGGGCTAGAATCCAATGGCTGTGAAATGTACTAATTTATCTTATTTTACATAATTAGAGTTAGGGGCTATTGAACACAGAATGCAAATGTATGCTAAATATGCAAATCAGCCACATTTCCCAGATTTGGAGAAGGGGGAAATGCGGTAGCCTTATGTTAGATGATTCTCCCTTATCTGTGAACACAACTTTTCAGCACGACAAATGCAGGCAACTGTGCTGCCACAGTTGGGGCTGCTAATTTGAAAATCCAGTTTAGGCTGATTTGAAAAGACAACAACAGTTTCCCAATCACTGGTGTATCCTTTATGATAAAAGCTGGTCCTGCCGTATCTTGCTTTCTGGGGATGGCTTTCTTTTCTTTTCTTTTCTTTTTCTTTTTCTTTGCTTTAATTTGGGATTTTTCCAATCCCTTAGGCTCAGAAAGAGTGGACCTAAATCTATAAAGTACACTCTCATTAGAAGGAGCCCTTACCTGAGCATGGCTTTACAGAAATGCACTGTTGTTCTAATCCTGTGATCAGCTCCCTGGCACAGCTGGCTAAGAGTCTCCCGTGGCCACCACCTTCAGTGCCTTGTCTGATGGTGAAGTCACTTCCTGTCTAGCTTCCAAGCATCCTTACCAAGGAAGTTTATGCCAGGGGACATGTGAGACAGAAGTACTATATCCTAGCTGTGTTGCTCTTGGGTAAGACAGCCATGATAGGTACTCTCACTGTAGAGCTCTCATAGGCTAACCCTAAGTCCTAGGCCCACTGAATAGCCTGCTAATAAACATTTTAGACTTCAGCCTCCAATTGAGCCTTTGCCTCTCGAAACCACATCTGGAACATTCCTTCATTCCATTGTCTATCTCTCCACATTCTCCAGGGCCAAAAGTCTTTTCTCACAAGTCTAAGTGGGTCAAGTGAATTACTTCCCAGCCTTTTATTACCACTGCCAGTACATGGTGGCATTACCCTCATGACTCTAAATTGGAGAGGACAACTTATTTGAGCCACTTTCAAATTGTGTCACATGAATCTATATCATAGTTTGAAGGTCAGACTCACAGGAATGATGTTTTTAGCATTGTCTTCCAGTTCTAACCCCAAGCAGCAACAGACTGGGAAGGGAGAGTAACAGCAGAGTGATGTCTTCAGGTTAAAGCGGTATCAAACTTTGCTGCAGAGGAAGGGAAGGAGATAGGGAGACCCTGGGTGGGGATCAGTTTCAAATTACTCATTGGACTCAGTCAGGGAAATTATGGACAATTACTTGAAATTGGTATGCAGCGTTATTATAAGGAGTAGAATAATATGACCATTCTGCCAGTAATTTGGTTAGTAATTTGGTGGTAATCTCTAGTAATTACTGTAAATGCTAACCAGTTCATTTCCAAAATCACATTTCCTTTTGGGTGCTCACTTTATTTCCTACATTTTAATTGACTTTTTTTTTTTTTTTTTTTTTTTTTTTTTGTAAAATGCACTAACAGTATTTTACATTCCATGGTCTTACCTAAGGCTTAGATATGTAAGAGACAAACCAGGGTACTCAATTCTGCCTCCAACATCTATATTGTTGCCACTTGATTCAGATTAATCCCTGTGCTTCTTCATTATTGTCACAGTCAACTAAGATGTTTTCAGAATATCTCTGTGGTATTATAATGAAGGAAAATAAGATACCAACTTAATCAAAAGATATGGCCCACTGGGCTTGCAAGCCAGAAGAGATTTAGAGGCACACATACGTCACACTGTAAGGGTTTCAACAACAGATGCATACCGTCGAAAGAGTCAAACGTGTCTTCTAAGATTTCTTTTGGAGATGCATATAAACAGGAAACTTTTAGTTATTTAATTTTATGTTTCTGGTCACTTTACAAATGAAGGAGAAAGAAGAGAGATGATGAGAAATGAGAATGTGATGTTGCGGGGGTGGGGGTGGGGTGGGGGATGGGAACCAGTGGGAGGATTTGGAAGTAAAGGAAGGGGCATACTGCCTGTTTAGGTGAGGGGATACAGATGGGCTATTTCTTGGCAGACTGAGGGAGGAGCAACTCTGCAGAAAGGAAGCCTGGCTGGATGTTTCTCATCTGAATGAGTCTGTGACAGGGGATTCAAAAGACCAGGCTTCCTATGTCATCAAAAGAAGGACTTACAGTCATAGTCTATCAGTGTGTGTTTGTCCCATAGGGGCCATGCATGAACTAGACCTTTGAAGATAGCCGGCTTTCATCTTACATAGAATTAGAAGAAAACACTGTTTACTGCTCCTGGATTTGGCTTAGACTTGATTGTTTTCTCTCTTTCTGAGGAGAGCCTTCTCTTGGAGTTGCCTTGAGTCCTTGGTAGGGAAGGAGGGCTATGGGAGTTGCTCAGTATAAATTTGCATTAAGGTTTGTTATTCTCACCCATCATATTTCTTATCATGAACATGTCACGCTGGAAGAAGAAGTCCCCTCTCCCACTTTAATTCTTGCAAAATGTAATTTGGTTCATGGACTGATACTAATAACTCGTCAAGGCTGCCTTCACCTTTAAATCACCCTTTCTGATATGGCCTCATCTGACTTGGGCAATGTGCTGAAGCTCTGAAGACTCTGCAAGCCTTTAACTGGATATCTTCTGGAGTGCTCTGAGGTTGGAGAGGTTAGCATGGTTTGTATCTCTAGAATTCCAGTACATCTGCCTCATTGTTCCTGCGCTTCCCCCAGGGCTTTGTATTACAGGCTCCATACTTTCAACACTTTACCAATTATGTGTAGAGAGCAATGGAATGCACACACACACACACACACACACACACACACACACACACACACACACTGCAAAACACATAACAAATATTGTTTGATATTGGTGCTGAATACCATGTATTTCTTAGAATAGATGCTCCCCAGGTATCTATCCATGGAATAGGATTAAAACACAGAGGGTTCCATTCTGTATTGGTTTAGACTTTGGCTCCAAGGAGAAGAGCCTAATCACATTAATTTCATTTACACAGACCTTCTACCACTGAGTCATATGAAGTGGGTGTATTGAAATGGTTCTGCTGACACCACCTAGCACCTGCATTCTCAAGTGATTCCAGGCCAGTGCATGGGTTGCTCAGTCCACTTGGGAGCCTTAGATGAGTTTGTATTTTCTCTGGATCTGCAGATGGGATGTGAAGTGCTTCATGTTCAGATTCTTGAAATCTACTCATGTTTCTTCCTGCACTTGTCACTGTTGGGAGAGGATGACTGCTCCTTCCAGACCTGAAACTGGTGTTCTGATAATCCTGTGCCAGATGACCCAGTCAGGGTTCTCTAGAGACAGCACCCGGTTGCTCTCTCTCTCCTGCTTTCTCTTTCTTTCTCTAGGCTGCTTGATCTAGCTATAATCTGTCCATACATTACCTATATTTGTTTACATGGTAACTATTTCTCTGTACCTGTCTTTATGTAAATGCATGGGGTTGGGTATGTGTTTCAGCAGTAGAGTGCTTGCCTAGTAATTATAACACCCCAAATTCAATCCCTAGTGCTTCCTGGTACAACAAAAATAGAAAAAGCAACAGGAATCATCTGTGTAAGATGTAGGTCTCTCAATAGAAAAAGAATGTATGTATGTATGTATGTATGTATGTATGTATGTATGTATGCATGAATGCATATGCATGTATGTATTATGTACTTATGTACCTGTCATCTATCTATCTGTCTGTCTGTCTGTCTATCCATCTATCTATCTACTCATCTTTCTATTTTCTTTTCTGGAGTGTGTGTGTGTGTGTGTGTGCGCGCGTGTGCGTGCGTGCAGAGAGAGAGAGACAGAGAGAGAGTGAGACAGAGACAGAAAGAGAGAGCTAGAGAGAGAATAAGAAGCTGTGTCATATGATTAAAGCATCAATGGATTACCTATATGTTACTTTGAGTAAGTTGCAGACCCTCGAGAGCTGTTGGTTAAGTACTAGCTCTAATGTCACAAGATGATGTTTAACTAACTGTATAGGCATTCTATGGCACAATTAATTTGGCACTGAAAATTGAGCATCGCATCAGCCATCTTGAGAAAATGACACACAGCATTCTAATAAAATGTTCTAGACATTAATGTCATTATTCATATTTGTCAGAAACAATAATGTGAAGAAACATAAAAGTTAGAACTGGGGGTTTCTAAGTGAGGCTCCTATGAGTACACAGACAAACGTTGTCACCAAACACTGCTAGGTTTGGCCTTCAATCTTCTGGAAGAAAAGTTGCTTTGGTACACCCTAGAATTGAGGTTGGACAAGGAATATATCCTTGGATAGCATGGAGTGTTTGTAAATATCCTTGCAGATGTGCCTTGTGTGTGCTGCAGAAGATGGATTGCATCACTCTTCCAGCCAGCTTTCCACACAACTATGGTCTCCAGACAGGTGATGCTTCAAAAGGAACACAATCTCATGGGCTCAGCTCTTAAGGACCTACATAATATCAATTAATACACAGAAAACAAGTTTACTAAGCAAGCAGAACAACTCTTCTGAGTTTTGCAAATAAAGAGGAAATCATGGCAAAGTCAGGTGAACTCCTTAGGTTAACATAGTTTATTAGTTACAGAGCTAGCTTCTAGAGAATATGCTACATGGTCAAGTTCAATTATTTGATAGTAAGACTTAATCCCTTATAATTTTAGGACCACCCATTCTCTTCTACTCTCATTCAATGCACCAGCATTTAAGAAAAATCATCTTTTTATACGTGTATATATATATATATATATATTCATTCACACACACACACACACACAGAGAGAGAGAGAGAGAGAGAGAGAGAGAGAGAGAGAGAGAGAGAGAGAGAGAGAGAAAGATTCTAGTGTCTATAGTTCCCACCAGTGACTGGCATCAAAAATGCTAATGTGAATTTCAGATCTGAATATTTCAAACCTTCTCTACAAGATGGAAGAGATGGATCTCACATTTTGCACATCTGTCTCTGAAGAATGTGGCTGCCGCTTCTCACTTTGTGGGACGTATTTCATTGTTAAGAGTCCACTGCTGCCTCTTGGCATGCTGAGACATGATTGAATCTGTGACCACCTTCCCTTGTGTCTGATCATCAGAGCACTTGAGCAAAGCTTTGGCTTCTCCTCTCCCACGAGAATAACCACTGTCTGTCCTGGATCTGTATCTAATATCACTCCCTGGAGAAAAATTAAACATTGTTTTGTTTCCTCTGACAGTCCGCAGTTGCCAGCTCCTCTCTTCCCCTACCTGTCTTGAAGTGGAAAAACCACATCCAGGCAGGTCATAACTTCCTGATTTACTTGAGCCTTGACTCCGCAGAAAGTACCAGATATGTTGTTCTTCTCCTTTTCAGTGGCCACATCCCATTCTGGGCAAGGTGAGATAAGACTCATATACTTACTCATTCCTGGCCTTTCCCAACATACTACCGTCGGCACATTTATATTAGATATTGATTTCTGTTTAATAGAATAAGCCAGGAAAAATCACACTCTTTGTTGGCGTTCAAAGGATAAACCATAAAGCCATTAAGAAGAACTATAAGTGTGAGGATGATTAATGGGCCTGGAGGTGCCGTCCACTCACTATTTTCAGATAATGTCTTTGGGAGATTCCATTGCTTCTGGGCTGCAGTTTACAGCTATTTGTTTGCAAGGTGAAATCCTGAGTAATGATGTTTCCCACGGAGCCTGACTGACAGTGTTAAAGAGTCAGAATGTGATGTCCCTGAACTCAGATCTTAAAGGGCTTGCTCTGAGAAGTGGCTAGCAGACTCCAGAGGCTGTGTTTTGGAAGTCAATATGTCTGTTATAAGAGAGTACCCCGCTTTCTGAGTCTGCTTTCTATGAGGTTTCCTAAGACTGAGGATCTCTGAGAGGACTGGTGGTTAGGAAATGTTTGTTCCCAACTTTTGTGAAACCACTGTGATGTTTTTTCCATTTTTCATTAGTCATAGTTTGGATTTGGTTAGTGGTAAGGTACTTACCATGACTTGCAGGAACCCAAGTTTGCATATATTTTCCTAAGTACAAAGTCCTATAGTCATTTGCAGTAACATGGTGCCTAGATCTCTGTGGTTCTTGGTGCTTGTTAGTCTAGTATGGCACTTCCAGGAAAGTAACAAGCATCTGCCCTGCTAACAAAAGATGGCAGTGGCCAGAATAGTTTGTATAATAGACAAGGCCCTCGATAAATATGCATTGGATAAACAAATGGATGGATAATCGAAAAGTGAACAAGTGGGAGCTGATATTAGGGTCATCTCTAACATCGTATAAAATAGTGACTTATATAAGTGGGTACAACATTAATCTGTGCAGAAGAACCTAAGGCTCAAATGGGACTTGACCTAGGTGAAAGATGTGATTTTTTGCAAGACTATTTCACTTTTCAATTTATCAAAGAAAAAGATGGCTCAAGAATATTTCCCACTTTTATGTGGTATGAGTAGAGTGAATTTTCTCTTTTCTATAGTGCAAACAAAAATTCAATTTTGTAAAAACAAAAGATTTTATGGGTTTCAAAGTGCTTCTTTCCTTGTCTTTTGGTTTGTTCAAATATAATATTTGGCCTTCTTAAAGGTTTGTACTGATTATATTCCAGACAATGCTAAAACTCCATTAGGACCTGAGACTACTTCAATATTTACTTGGACTGGTATTTATCTTAAGTCATTTCTAGCCATGGTGAGAGAGATGGTTGGGTCTATGTTGATGATATAGGCCATATAGTGTGTTGAGTTATACCCTTCTTTCTCAACCTTTGTTTACACTTTGGGTCACTGTCTAAGTGAACATCTTTAATTCTCACCTCCCCGGAGACTTTCCAGAGCACCGTGGACACTAGACTCCTCACCTGGAAGCAGGCTGCCTAGACAGTTCCTTTCATTAATCTGCCTTAAGGCCTCGGTCATGTGGTTTCTTTCAGTGTCGTGTTGCCTAACAAGACCCAGCTCTTGGTGCTTTTGCCTGTCTGTTCCCATCAGTCGTAACAACCTCCATTCCTCCTGAGACTAAGAGTGTGAAACAGGAAGAGGCTTTTTCTTCAGCACAATCTGACAGTCTTTTCAAGAACATTCCCAGAGAGTTTGAGGCCAAAGTGCAACAATAAGAATGAAAGAAAAGAGGGAGAGAAAGAAAGAGATTTTTTCCTTAATTACTCCTTTGGCTCATTTAATGATTATTTTTCTCTCAACAGGGCTGCAGGTTTCTCTGAGGTAATCAGCAATGTCATTTTGACAGCCAGGATCCAGATAGATTTTCTATCAAGGGAGCGAGGCTCTGATAGTTTATCATGGAAAATAATAATGATGATACTAGTAATAGCAAAAATACCCACCTCAGTCGTGATTGACAAAATGTCAAGGGGAAAAAGAAGGCTTTAATTGATTGCAGTCATTAAATATAGATAGAAGCTCAGGAGGGGGTCTGTACCCTGAAATGACACACCCCTCTGATAATGGAGAATAGCAGGGGACTTAACCCTGGGCAGCTGTGGAAGCAGTACCTAGTCTAGTGTGACAGGGTCATTAGTTATTTTTTTAGCTACCAATTTTGAAAGCACCACGGGGTCAAGGAAGAGGGGTGAATTTGTTCTCTCTGACAGCCCTTTGTATGTTTAAGCAGATACACAGACTAAGATGCAGATGTGTGGCCTTGCCTCTAAATCCCTCTAATAGTTTCCTTTTATTTTCCTGGATTTTGTCTGCTACAGTCTCTGCACGTTGACTACCACATTTCTTTCTTATCCTTTAACAGCTTTATCAGCCTTTCCTCTCTGCAACGGTGCACCTCAGTCTCAGGTTAATTTTGGATTTTTGGTCTTTGTTTAATGTGTGATGGCTCTTTTTTCCCCCCAGACCATCTTTATTCATTTTACTCTCCTCTATGCCCTGCCTTCTTCCTTTAGCCTAACTCTTGTTTGGAAATATTTCTTTCCCTTCTCTAAGGTCATACTCCCCCGCCTCCCCGGCATACACACACCACCCACTGGTCGATGAGGATCCAGCTATGCTTTGGGTGGTTATTTTCTCCCTAGGTAGTAAGGAGGGAGTATGCAATCCATTCTACTGTCTCCTTTGAAGGATGTATTGAAGAGCAAAAAGCACTGGGGATGTATCTGTAAGGACACCTGCAGAGAATCTTGTACTTTGAAAGAAACTTGAAAGGTTTTCATGGAGGAAAGCCTATCATTAACTTGGTTCTAGACTCATCTTCCGAAATGTCATCAAAATTCACTAGCATGGTTGACTTATTTTGAAACCCTGATGAAAGAACGTGAGCAAGAATTGCAGAGTATTATAAATGGAATTTTCATGAAAATAGATTTGGCTCAACTTTCAAAATGTCCCTCAGAATCCATAAGTGGGCTTTTGACTATGAAGGAAATCACTAGGCTCTTTCTTGCCTAGGCAAGACCTAGCCTGGAGATGAGCTTCATAGTCACAAGACAATATAGGGATAGAGGATTGTGTACGTGTGGTGGTTTGCATATGCTTGGCTCAGGGAGTGAGTGGCACTATTAGGTGTGGTCTTGTTGGTATAGGTGTGGCCTTGTCAGAAGAAGTGTGTTACTGTGGGTATGGGCTTTGAGACCCTCATCCTAGCTGCCTGGAGTCTTCACCTATTTGCCTTCAGAACAAGATGTAGAGCTCTCAGCTCTTCTAGTGCCATTCCTGCCTGGACACTGCCATGCTTTCTGCCTTAATAATAATGTCCTAAACCTCTGAGCCCGTGAGCCAGTCCCAATGAAATGTCCTTTATAATGGTTGCCTTGGTCATGGTGTTTCTTTACAGCAATGCAAACCCTAAGACACAAGGTATAAGGCTGTTTCCTGAGTCTTCCACTGTTTAGTAGCATAGCTGGCAGAGTTTGTATTTCCTGGTAGGTATCCTGTATATGTTCATTGTCTCTACTCTGTCAATCAAAAAATATAAAATATTTGTGATTTTTTTCAAAAAATTTTCAACTGATTTTATCTGTGAGTGTTTTGGCCGCACATATGTCTGTGTACCTTGTTCATGCTTGATGCCTGCAGACATAAGAAGAGGACATTGGATCCTCTGGAACTGGAGTTTTAGATGACTGTGAGCCACCATGTATGTACTAAGACTTAATCCCAGGTCCTTGGAAAGAGCAGTCAGTGCTTTTACCCACTGAGTCATCTGTCCCACTCCTGCTTTCAGAATTCTTACTGGAACATGGCACCTTTTATACTAATATGTAGCCAATGATACTGAGGCTACAGCAGGAACAAGGTAGAAGAAGAAGAAGAATAGGAAAAGGAGGAGGAGGAATAGAAAGAAGAGGAAGAAGAAGAAGAAGAAGAAGAAGAAGAAGAAGAAGAAGAAGAAGAAGAAGAAGAAGAAGAAGAAGAAGAAGAAGAAGAAGAAAGAATCAATGCATATGTGTGCATTCCTCAGTGGCTAATGTGGCTAACTCACAAAACTTAGAAAGCTGTCATGTTTTTGTGGTGAGAACATTTAGAATCCATTCTCAGCCATCTTCAAGGAAATGAAATATCTCATCATTAATCATTATCACATGCTATACAATAGAGCTCTTGAGTTCATCTTCCCAGTGACCAGTTTTAATGTTTTCTTAGCCAGCCCCATTCTCCCAGGCTCTAGTCACTACCACTCAACTCTCTTCCTTTAGATCACTGTTTTAGATTCTAGGTATGACTGAGAATACTCTTGGCCTTGTATACCTGATCACTTTCCTCATCACATCAGCCTTAGCCAGCTCACTCATCTTTATTCTGACTAACAGTTCCTTAGACTGGTTCAATAGCCACTGGGTATACTTAGCACATATTCTTTCTTTTCTATCGATGGCCACTTGGGCTGGTTTTATATCTTGGCTATTGTAGATGGGTCTGCTTTGTACACAGGGGTAGATATTGTATAACATATTGATCTTCTGTCTTTTGATTACATATGCAGGACTGACACTGCTCATTCATATAGCACTTTTAGATTTAAATTTTGAAGCACTTACATAGTGATCTCCAAAACAATTATTCTAATTTCAATTGCTAGCAACAATGCATAAGGATTCTTTTTCTCTGCATCCTGAGAATCCCTTGTTTCCTTTTTGTCCATTTGAATGCAACCTTTCTGACATAAGCAAGAAAAAAAAAATATATATATGTATATATTGTCATTAAGTACTGCAGCAGAATTGAGGCCAAACTCAGATTTGCTGGGGAGAGTATACATACTTCACTTTGGAATCAGACAGCTCCTGTGTCCTCTCTTTCTTTAAGTAAGCTGCTTAAATTCTTCCACTATCAGATTTCTTATCTTTAAGAAGGAATTAACATGAATTACATGTAGATTCTGACATGTGCCATGTGATTAGAGAAGGCGACATGGAACAGACAGTGTTAGATCTTTCAAGAGAGAGACTGTCCAAGTTAGTGCTTATCTTAATCTCAGTAGAATATTCTAGGGATGATCCTTGCTATACTGATGTAAATATATACATTCAATCTTTCCCCAAACATAGTATTATTGTTTTTGTCACACTTTGTAAATGAACAGAAGAAACAAGATAGGTACATCTGTGCTCAGCCCTGTTGGTCTAGCCTGATATATTTTTAAATCTTGAGACATTTAAGTTCCCATATGCACTGAAGCCTGGTTTATTCAGAGGACATCTGGGTCACTGAGAAATGCACACAGATAGTTACACCAGTTCTGACCTTTATGGATGTTTATGTGAGGGCTGGAGAGATGATTCAGTGGTTCAAACATTGACTAACCGAGCATGAGAACCAGATTCCAGAGAAACAGAACCCACACAGGTGCCAGATGGACATGATGGCACACCTGAAATCCCAATACTACCCAAGTGAAGACAGGAAAACCCTGGAGTAAACTGACTAGCCATGGAAACATGGGCATGTGTGTACACGCAGACACACACACACCACCACTACTAATCACTACAGTAAGAGAAACTGTCCACACCATCAGTGTGACCCCCGTGAGGCAGTAGTTTGCATCAAATATAGGAAAAAATAGTTCAGTGGGATGTTCTGTGCGTCATATAAAGATACTGTCTCTAAGCCCAGATCTGCAAGCTGTATTTAAAGAAAAGAAGCAGATGCTCTCGCCAGCTTCTATTGAGCAATGCATTCGTGTGAGTGGTGGGATATTTCTCAGAAGTGGCATTAATTCTTTTTTTACCCATAGTTTGCTCATAATGTGCATCTTGCCTCACACTGCTCCATTACCCCCAGCCCTGACCAAACCCATTCCTCCTGCTTATAATTTCTGGTGGGGATGGACAGCAGCAATGCCACGTTTTTCTGCTCCTGAGACCATTACCTCCATAGGCATGCCACTTACGTTTGCTTCTCTAACAAGTCTGAGCTAGGTCCTGGAGCACCCTTCATAGTTTGAGGTATCTCTGGGATATGTTATTTTAGACTTCATGGCATGTGGCTCTGTGGTATGGAGGGCATCCTTGTTTGGTCTACTCCTGGCTCCTGCTCTGATCTCCAGATCTATTTTTCTTTTTGGGATCCTTTGGCATCATCACATTTTCTTAGAGATCTGTCCTCTGCCTTGTGCTTGTTTCTTACTTCAGGACCTATAGCAGCACACTCTTCTGCCTGCCGTGCAGGTGAATGTGAGTGTAAATACACATATGCTTGTGAGCACATGTACTGGCCTGCCTTATCTACATAGACACAGCAGCCAAATGGACCCCAGACAAGAGAAAGCTGCTCTTCTCAAGAGTGTTGTCTGGCCCCAAGGCCCCGGCCAGAGCTATTCAAGGACCAGTCACATTGCCTTTTTGGTTTTGAGTGTGTGAAAGAAACAGTGGCCATTTTGAAGATCGTCTTCATCAAAACTCAGCATAAAATAAAGCCTTAGAATGACCTTAACTCTTCTCTAGGAATATTCTGTCATTCTGTGTCAGATACAGTGAGGGCTGGGAGCCAAATTTATTCTAATTGTTTAGGTTTATCTACTAGTGCCTTACCTAAAATCACAGGATGTTGCCACAGCTGGCATTGTTTGAGGCATGGCATCCATATCAACTGACCATTTACCTAAGTTTTTTGTTACTGACACTAATGCATTCTATGGCATTGCATACAAATCCCCAAACATATACAATAACCCCTTACTTATTATTATTCTTAAGTCACAGCATCAGTAGAAAATGACACAATGCACTCATCAATTTTAATGGGCTAAATGTCATTTTTTTCTCCTACTTTTTTCCTTGGCCTCATTTCCCAGTAATAAGTCATTAAAGAAGCTGGTGCCTAATGCCTCCATTTCTCCATTTGTACAAATGATAAATAACCCCACCTTCCCATTTCCCAGAGCAGGAGGGAAGCTTAATAATTTAGCCCTAGCAAAATGTTTCACACACTCATAGCACCTTCTGTTAGGAGCATCAAAGTCCCACTGTCTTTATTATTAATAAGGAAGAACAGCCTGGGCTAGGAGCCCCAAGAAAGCCACTATTCCTTATGGGCACACTGGGTGCGGTTCTCTAGCAACCTTTTCAGCCTGCTGGTCAATTATTTGTTCATTATCCTATAGAGAACTATAAATTGGAATTTCCCCACTGTGTCCCATTTAGAGAATTCCCAATGTCTTCCTTGTACTATTAAATCAAGTGCCCATACGTCATGAGGACGTGTCTTCTTAGCAGAGGGGCCAGGCCAGCAGAGAGTTAGTGACAAGACAAAACCTTACTCTCCAGAGTCAACACTATTGAGAGTTTCTACTTCTGCTTTTGAAATGATGAACCCCCTCAGATCTGGGGTGTGTGTATATGTGTGTGTGTGTGGGGGGGTGTCTCCCATACTCCATCCTGATTCTGCAATCTAAAATATAAAGAAATTATACTGGACTTACTTGCAAGCTTCATGCCCAGTCATTTTTAGACACATCAATTAAATATTTCTCAGTCTACTCTTCCTGAAGCTCTGCCTGCAGAAGATTTAACTTTTATATCTTCTTCCCCAGCTCCTCAACAAAACAAGCATTTTATTTCATCCTCCACGAAAGTAACTTCTATTTATCTTGGTGAGGCTCCCATTCCCACTAATCTGCAGTCACCAGTCAGACTCCCTTTGTTCTCAGTGCTTTCTGGCTATTGAATCTTAGTGTCTGAGACTCTGAGTCTGTGACAGAGGAAGCATCTTGTCATTTTAATGAATTGAGTTCCCTTCTAGCACCGCACTTCCCAACAACAGTCCATTTCCATAGCCATCAACATGTCAGATGTAAAATAAACCAGGTTGCAGCATGGCACTGTGCTTGTGCAACTAACTGTGTGTGCGTGCAAAAGAACTCAGATGATTGCAGAGCTGAGTGGCTGTGAAGAGCCCAATAGATCGCTTTGTTCTCTGTCACTTTTTGAGAGAACCCTCTTCTTAGTGTAAAACTACTGACAATTACAATACAACCTTTACAGTGTGGACAACTTCAGTCAGGGGAAATGGAGATGGGACAGAGTGTATTTCAAAAGGTCTCTACCCAGGCTTATTTCTTACCTTCTGAAGTTGACCATCAAGTCCACTGAATAAGGCACGGCACAGCAGAAAAGACAGGGGAACTGAAGACAGAGGTACAGTTCCCTCTGATGACTATCTTGTTTTCCCTCCCAAGTGAGATTCACACATCCTCTCTTGGGCCCTCCTTATTACTTAGTATCTTTGGGTGTGTGGATTGTAGAGTGGTATCCCGTACTTTATGGTTGGTGTCCACCTGTAAGTGAGTACATACCATGTGTGCCTCTTTGGGTCTGGGTTACCTCACTCAGGATAATATTCCCTTGCCTCAGTGGGAGAGGATGTCCTTCATCCTGCTGCTAAGGGGAAGAGGATAATAGGAGGGATTTGTAAGGGTGGGACTGGTAGGAGAGGAGAGGGGCTGACATCCAGATATAAAGTAAATAAATAGATAAATTAATAATAAAAAAGTCACAAATTCAGGTTCAGTATTATGTGACCTAAAGACAGATGTTGAAAATCTTAAAACCCTCCCTTCACACACTCATCTCTGAAGTAAGAGTAATGAAGTTTACTGACTCCCTGCACCTCGGCATTGAATCTAGAGCTTCTAAGAGATTATTTTAGAGTCCTTTGCATGTTCTAAAATGGTATGCAAATAGTCCTTAATATTAACATACTTAGTCAAAACTAAAGTCAAATACAAAGGAAAATCCACAGTTGAAAATATGCAGAGTACCGAAAACATAACACAGGGTACAAGGGACCCATCTTGCACAGTTGCTACTTAGTGTTTGCTAAGTGACATTTTGGGACAGCTTGAGGGGGAAAGTCAAAAGTTGGTAAACCTAGAAGTAAGACTTGCAAATGACCATCAGGAACTTTAGGTATAATGCTTAGAAGACTTTGTTTCTGGGCTGAGAAGGTATTTATTTCTTGGGTAGCAAAGTAAACGTGTCATCACAGCTTCCTGTGGTCCAGGAGGCAGGTGATGTTTCAAGAAAGAACTCTATTGCTTTATTGTGTTCCTACGGCCTGGCAGAATCTCTGTTTTCACATGGAATTTACATGGACAAATGACTTAACCTTTTCCTGCCTCAGTTTCCTCATGAATAAAACAATTTGTGTCCTTTTGGACCTTGTCCACATAATGGAAGAGTCAAAATCAAGTGTGCATAGAGAGGCAAATGCTCCCGGGAATCTATGACCTCATTAAGGTCGATTCGTGCTTTTTATGGTGCATCCTCTCTAGGCTCCTTTTCCTTCTGAGACTGGAGAGAAAGGTAGATGGGGCTGAACTGCGAGTGCGCCAAGGAGACAGAATTCTAAGAGTAATAGAATGAAGCCCAGTCTAAAAAACATGTCAGCTGACCACCAGGAATAAACAGATTCCTGGCAATAGCCGTCATTAGATCACAGAATTGCTTTTCTCAGGAAGTGTTGGAAACATTTACTGCTAAGCTGGGCCCGGCTGACCTGCTGCTTCCTTCCCCATTATCTATGAAGGGCTTTTTTTTCCCTACTAAAAATGAAGCTACTGAAACTGGGTCCTGTGCTCTGATGGATCCTGTGTAGTTTTTTTGGGTGCATCATCATCCTACCATATGATGGTATTCTGTTAGTGTTATACATTCTGCCTTGGCCTTTGAAACTCACGTCTTACTGCTAACTCCACATCTCCAGGGGTTGCTATCAACATCTACCCTGACATTAAATACTTCTGGTAGTGTCTCTATTCTCTAAACAATGAGCTGGACATAACGCAGCTTCAGAAGTGTTGGGCAGCAGGCGTGGGGGAATAAAGGGGGTAGGAGAGAATCCATGTCCCGCTAGAGTTCCAGTGCTCTGGGCAGGCTGACGCAGAGGACTGCCGCGTGCTCTCCTCATGGCCCCAGGTGGGTGTCTGGCAGTATGAAGCTAGGGACCCAGTCCGCGGTGGGTGGACAGGGGGCAGTCCGAGGTCTCTGGACCTTATGGAGGCCAGAAATAACAGGTTCTCAGTCTCAGATATCCCAGACACTGCTGGATACCTTGGAAGAGCTGAGAACAAAATGCCCCCTGCCCCCCGCGGCAGCTTGGTCAGCACTAGGTCCAAAAGGAGAGGGCAAGGGAATAGGAGGTGCTGGGTGGTTCCCAAATGGGCAAGAGCCCTTGGTCCGGTCCATGGTGCTGGGAGTACAGTAAGGCTTTCCGGTGGGAAGTTTAGAGGAAAGCCTATTCCATCGTTCGTTCAAGCACGGTGGGCCTTGATGATCAGAGACAGTCTATGGCTTTAGAGCTTTATTGTAGAAAGGCAGAGAGAAAGAGCGAATGTAAAAGAAAGAGAGGGGCCGATCATGGCCACATGGAAAGATGGGGGGGGGGGAGGGAGGGGAAAAAGGAGAGCTAGAAATAATGAGAGAGGTGAGCGCTTAAGGGAGCAAGGAGGGGCCAAGCAGCTCCTTTTATAGTGGGTTAGGCCACCTTATAACTGTGGGGAGGATCATACCTGGCTATTGTTAGGTAACTGTGGGGGTGGAGTCTAGACAGAATGCCAGGAGCTTGGGACATTGTCTATGTGACTTATAGTCACAGGATTATGGAGTTGGGGGCTCCGTGGCTGTCAGGCGCCTATGTCTAGGAACGTGCTCACTGTTCCATCTCTTGTAGAGTTTTCTACTGGGTCTCCAGAGCAAGATTCATTCAACCAAAATGGGCTGCATTTCACGGTCCCACACAGAAGGACCATGAAAATGGTCTGCTGTTTCAATGATAGTGCTGAGGATTAAAATGTTGCTAACTGGCCAGGAGCCATGTTGTCTGTGCAGGGTTGAGCTTATGATTCAGCTCCTCCTACATGTGCAATTGCAGTGAACACTTTTCATAGGCCTTTTATAGTGTTTGCACAAATACCTCCTAAGCAGAAATAGAAAAATACATTTTCCTTTTGGTGCGGTTTACAAACAACTACACCCTTTGCATTGAAATATGCGTATGGAAAAATGATGAACAAATCATATTTCATAGTTATATATGTATTCTTCACTTGTTAGCAAGTCTAGTTTGTGAGGAGAAATAGCTATATGTAAGTGAACGCAGCAGGTTTGCATGTATGTATTATGTATGTATGTATGTATGTATGTATGTATGTATATATGCATGTATGTGTCTATCTATGGCAACAGGCTCCATAATAAGCATGTGCTGAATGAAGGACCATTTGTATGATGATTCCATAGGGAGATGGAGGAACTGAAATATTTCTTCTGGGTAGAGATACCTCTGCCACCCAAGGATCATGCAACACATTACTCACATGCTTGTGATGATGCTGGTGCATGCACACATACAGCATTGCCAGTCCTGTGACATTGTGGCAGATACAAGAAAGCACAGTGCATAAGATAATGTTAGTCCACTTACTTTGCTATGTTTTTTTTTTTCTGCACTTCATTGTGATGTGCTATCCTATGGTAAACTAAGCCTCTATCACTACTTTATAGGGTACTTCTATGTATGAAGGCATTTACTGCCTGTCACTGGGCTGTTTCCCTCTAGCAGCTCTGTACGTCTCTTGTTCATTGTGTCTTTTGATGGGTTCAAGAGGCTACACACATTAAGCAATGTTCACAGCATCCTCAGTTCATTAAAATGTACTATAGTCATCAAGCAACACACCCCTGTGTGGGGTGGTATGCACTTGTGAGGGGGCAAAGGTGTTTGTGTTTCCTTGTTTACTTGTTGAGGCCAGGCTCTTCAATATCCAAATGCTATGCTTTGAATTTGTATCTAACTTACCCACAGGCTTCCAAAATACCCATTTTAACAATTTCAAATAATAACGTTTTGAAAAATCATAGGATTGCTTGTTTTTGTCAATCAAAACCTATATTCCTGACTCACGGGACAAAGGTGTGTGTGACCAAGCCCTGGGCTCACATGCCAGCCCTGTTTACATTCCCATGCCCCCTTCCTTATGTTTCAGAAATTAAACGCTTTGTCATCCATTATGGGATGTCTACCTCTTAGCGTGGTGCCTGGCACAGATGGGCCCTTAAAATAGTCTGAGTTTTCTCATTATGTACTTTCAAGGAGAGAATCTTAAAATTCTCCATATAGTAAATAATTGTTATTTGATAATAACATTGGTGGTACCATAGACTCCCACATGCTATCATTGAGACATAGCATTAGCCCTGATTGTACATTTGTTTCTTTTTTGATTCTGTTTGTATGTATGATGCTTTATTTGTTTGATTGAGACAGTATCTTCTGCATTCAAGGCTAACCTTGAACTCTCTTGGAGCTAAAAATGACTTTGAACTTCTGATCTTTCTACCTACCTGATGCTAGGATTAGAGGCATAGGCTGTATGCTACCATGTCAGGTTTTACTTAAGAATTGTTTTTTTAAGAGCAAAGAGTCATTCTTCAATATGATCCTGACCTGATAACTGGTGAGTTGACCTCATTCTTTGCTTTCCTGTTTAATCTAAAGTACATTTTCTAACCTGTTTCACAGTTGTAATTCCATTTAGATTTCCTGAATTCCCATTTGCAAAACCCATTAACCATTAACAAATGACTGAAGGTAAGGATTTTCAGAGCTGGTCTTTATACATGCTTGCAGCTAGTATGACTTTATTTACATAATCCAGAACACCAGCATAGCCCCTGGCAAAGAAGCACAGTCATTATTGTCTTTCTTTTGGGTATGATGAACCCAAGGCTTAGAGATTTTAAGTGAGTTGACTGTAGTGTTAGTGACTGAATCACTTCTCTCCACACACAGTGCTGTTCTGTTATTCCACCATTGCTGTGAGACGGTGTCAGACTCCTTGTGTGTCTCTGACCTGCTTCACAGTTGTTCTTCCTGAGTTGTCAGCCAATTGTTGTCAAGCCGGCAGAAAGCTCATCGCCTCTTGTCTCCTACATCTTGTGCTGTTCCAGCTTACAAAGTTCCCCAGGTCCAAACTTGTGAAGATGTGGTCAATCACCAATTTAAAAGTGTGACAGAATACTACGAAGTGTGAAGTTCTTGCTTCACTTGTCATGAATATAGCGTAGGTGTTATCAATTCCTGTGGTGCTTAGGAGGCTGAAACCCAGGAGCCATAAAACCCTGGGTGTTCTGAACAGAGGGGAGAAGTAGATATGACAAAGAACAGAGAAGGTGGAACGGGAAACAGACACCGGAAGGTCTAGGTAGGAAGAGAAGGCCAGTATAGTCACATGGGCTGTGAATCAGAGTAAGAACAGAGATTCTGATGGTGGGAAAAGCATACATGAGAGTGACAGAAAGAGACATGGTGAAACATGAGGTGGGCATGAGGAGGGCTTGAGGGACATGAAGGGAAATATAATACAACGTAGGGAGATGGTTGGAACATGGAAGCAACATAATAGGAAATGACATGGACTTGAAAGGGTGTACAGGGAATGTAAGAGGGTCATTATGGCACCCAAGACTAATGGAGTGGGAAAGTGTTTAAGCCTCCACTTTTGTGTGTAAATACAGAATGGAGTCCATGGCACAGGATTTGCTCCACACAGATATGGTGATCCAAAAAGAGATGGTACTTAAAGTGAGGAGACAGCTCGAGCCTATTGATTTAGCATCTGCTTAGTTCAAAGCCTCAGGGCATAGTGAAGACTCCATCTACTGGAGCTACATTGATGGTGCCACATAATCACCAAAATCCATCAGAGCCACCCTAAGACAATAAGCTATTTGGTGTGGAATAAGTCTGGGACCATTCTTCTAGTTGGCTAACCTTATCAACCCGTCAGCTGCCAACCTCCTCTGTGACAAGTAAGGATATCAGAACAACTTCGTTCTGTGTTCTCTGGTCACTTTAGGGGAAAATGGTGAAGACGGACCTCATGATGCACTTTACCGCTTAGATCTGAGCTCAACTTTCCTACCAGAGTCTGACAAACCTTTCATAGCCACACATTCAATTATAACCTTTTATTTTGACGTGGGACTTCTGCACCAGGAAATATGGGACTTTATCATATTTCTATCCTCAAGAGCCTGCTTTTAGATGTCTCTGTTTATTTGGTATTTCCCTATCTGTGTATTAGTTCACTTGCCTGTGCTGATGGCCACTTATCGGTGAGTTGAGTCAGTCTGTGATTCTCTGTGGCCAATAGTGGTCCATTGGCATAACCAGATGCTTTAAGGGTCTGACTCACAGGGCAACCTGCCTGTGGAGCAGGAGTTTATCCAGCCCAATCTCAGCTGAACAATAGCAGGGTGCATACTGTATTCTTCAAGCCATCTTAAAGGTGCCCAGGAAACACCTTCCACAGAGCACTGTTTTCTTAACCTCAAAGACCAATCTCAGTGTAACCATGCAAGATAAGGTTTTGCATAAAGGATAGCTTTGTGGTTTATAATCTTCTTTCACTAAAGAATAGCCTGGAAACTTGAGGTCACACTTGTGTCTGAGGATTTGAGATATTTTAATCCAAGAAGAAAAGCTTTAAGAAAGAGTTTAGCTGTCGGGAGCTTTTTTTTCCAGTAACACTTGGGGATGAGGCAAGGGGGAGCTTGCAAAGTCAGACTCTCGGGCTCACTAAAATCTTATTAATGTGCTTTGAAGTTATGGTGTTGCCTCATCCAAAAGAGTCTCCTCTGGACCACTGTCTTTGCTAGCTCTCATTGTTCTGCTTGGATACTTGGCTACATATCTGGGAAACAGTCCCAATTTTCATACTTGTTTATTCTTAGATTTATCCAGACCAGGAGTTTGACTTATGAGAGGCCATTGTATTCTTTCTTTTGGATCTGAAGCAAACACTTAGATTTGGTGATCTTTTCCAGCTCTACCCTGTAGGAACTGACAAGAGGATTTCACATTTTCTATATTAATTTTCTTGCTAAGAAATCCAAATTGATTGTGATATTTAAAATCAAAGTCACATTGAAAAAAAAAAAAAAGCTTGGCCCATATTATCCAAACCTCAGATCCCCTCTGGGGTGCAAATATAAACAAAGAACTTGCAGGGATTAGTGGCAAATTCAAGGTGTTCTTTCAAAAAGATACTAATTATTGAAAGCAACATTGCATAGAGAGGTGCATGGTTTTGAAGTCATAGGCGCCTGGCCAGGCATTTCAACCTCAATAATTTTGCTGTAGTTTCTGACTTTGTTTTATCATAGAAAACATCACTCAATTGCAAAAATGATAAGCCTATGGAGCTAGAAATTATTGATAACTCATGTGAAGAGTGTTAACATGAAGAAATAATTTAAAGAGGAAAATGCCAATCAAAGTTCACCATCCAATAGGAGCCTGGGTGTGCTCTCTTATCTATCTCTTTTCACCCATGGTCCATGGTGGATGAAAATTATTAACTGGAAAAATGTAGAAACGAACAATTTTTAAGTGTTTACTTGCATGGCATTTTTGAACATTTGATGGCATTTCATATGACCCTGGTCCATCCTGTCTGGGGACCTGACTCATCCCTTTATCCGGTGTCACTAGCACTATTCACCCCTTAGAAATAACACAGAGGTCTTGGCACTGTGCATGTTCAAGTAGTAATTATTTTGCTTAATCATAGCACCATAGAAAAGGGCTTCCTTTAAATGTAAAAGTGGTTGCTCTTGACATCCTGAAAACAGAGCAAGAGTCATATGCTGAAGCTGCAGGATCAACAGGGAGAAGGAACTGTCAATCAATGAAATTTTGAAATAAAATTGGTCTACTTTTTTCCTTCTTGTCAAAACATAGAAGTTAGGGCAATGGGTCTTGATGGGGGCTTAGTCCTAAGTGTTCAGCCATATAGCGAACTCCATCCCACTATAGGACAAATACAGTGCAATAAGGTTTTTAAGAGAGTAGGGTCCACTGAGAATAAGTACATAACTTTCACTACAGCATATTATTATATCAGTTCTACTTCATCACCAGTTATTGATGTTAGTCCCTGTATGTAACTTATAAATCATGTCACTGGAATGTATGTATAGGAAACCACAATAAGTATTGGGATCATACTATCTTTACTACCAGTCTTATTTAAGATAATCACTGGAAGATAAAAGGTGATAATAATAAATCGGTTTCCAAAACTAATTGAGCTAGCTTAAGAGGAGAGAAGCAGGACAGTAATACATGGACATGTACACATATATTGGTGTTCCTTGTTGGGTATGTATATGAGTACTTGAGTTTCTATGCATATGCTTATGAATACACAGCTATTTGGAATATTCAACAGCACATCAGTACATCTTTGTATTATCTGTCAAGTATCTTGGTATTCAAATGCAACCCACCTGATGTCCTTTACATAGTAAATGACACAGTAAAAGCTTTGACATTTTGGCTTTCCTCCCAAGGGGTCATGCCTTTACACCATGCTTCTTTTGTAGAAGGGGCTATGAGGTAAGAACCATCCTCACACCCTAGTGTTTACAGACTGCTCAATGTTACTTAAATCAGACATGTTATTTTGAACTTTGGCTTCTTTACTTTTGAAAAGGCAAACGAAAATGTTGACCTTGAAGAACAGCTGTCAGCATTAAATGAGATACAGCAAATGAAAACGTCCACATATGCACCTGCAGATCGTTGGCTTGCACAAAAGATTGCCTTGTAGTGTATATTGGTTATTTGTTCGTTCTCTGTTTGGGCTTGACTTGAGATTCCAGAAAGAGTGTTGTGTCTCCCAACTCAAAGAAGCATGCAAATACTTACAGAGTATCTTTGGCAATGATAACAGTTGTTGCCATACTGGAACACTGAGGGAGATATGCCCTCCCCCCCCCCCCCACCACCACCACAGGACAGTATTAGTTAACTATTAAGTACATTACATAAATCTCAGGTCATTAAATGTGCCTAAGATTTCAAACTCCTCTTTTGTGTGAATTAAGTCTGGGAAACTAAAAATAGCCCCCGACTGTGTGTCTCTTCCTGTCTCCATCCCCACAGCTTGCAGTAGCTTTCCTCTAGGGCTTTGGAGAGAAAGTTCTCTTCCTGTCGCTCTCACCTTGAAGGTGGGCACAATAGATTTCAATTGCTCTTGCCATGCATCATGTGTCCACACAGGCCTTCAGGGGACAGGCCTGTTACATTACCCAGTCTACAAGGGCAGGTAACTTAATAAGGTTATCATATTTTCCCTCTATTCAGTGACTTAAGAATACCCTTCTTAAAAAAAAAAAATCCCAGTCAAATGCTGTTCCATTTAAAAATCAGTTCCAGAGTAAGACGGGAGGAGGTGAGTCAGAGAGTACTCAGTATAACGCAGGCTCTGAAATGAAAGCAGACCCTCCAGGCTATGCTGTGCATTGGTATTGGGGGTGTAGAGAATTTTGTGGCTGTCCACACTTTATTTACTAAGGGCCCCGAAAAAGGACAGTTTCATATCGACAACCTTAACAAGGGTTGTCCTGACTCCCAACACACTAAACTTTTCAAAAATATTTACTTCCATAACTGTGTCTTGACTCTCCCAAATTGCTTCCATCTGCTAAACTCAGCCTTTCCTGCAGTTGATTAGTGAACTTTTTGGGGAATCTTATGAAGTGCTGTCTGTTGCGGCCATATATAGATTTTTTGTGCAACAATGTTTGTGCATATAATGATGTCAGTGTTTTATTTAATTCCTCCCCCTCCTGTGTAATGAATGAGAAGCAGAAAAGTAACGAGTCAGTATTTCTGTTAGGAAGCTGCCCTCTAACATTTACTTACAGTTAAGCCCAGAGTTTCCGGAGAAAATGATGTGACCAAACAGGTATGTACAAAACACTAAACGTTGGCAGTATTATAAATAAGAGTCACAAGGCCCAGTGAGTAGAAACAGCATAGTAAGGTTGAACATGGCCTCTGCAATGCAAAATTAGTGGAACGGTGTTGTTGCTGCCCTGGGACATTAGACGGGCATGCTGCAGAAAGCTCTGCTGGACCAAGCCAGGAACTGCAGGAGGATCAGAACCTAGCTCATTCTGGCTGGCATTTCTTCTGGATGGTCCTGATTCTACTGTGGAAGCTATCTGGGACACAGAAGATGTCTCTAATCTCTGAAATGCAGATATGTTTCCTCATCATTAGGGAAAGTATCACAGGATATTGAATCTAATCCCTACAGTTACATATGTTCTGGGAACCAGTTAATTTACAGACTAATTCTCTTCTGCTCTGTCTAAGCAACTGAAATAATCTGAAGATTTTGTTCCATGCAGCCATCTATCTGCATTTAAAGTCTGGTGATGTCATTTACCCCCTCTCATCTCTGCAAACCTGTTACCTGGAGTCCCCAGTGTACATCTTAACATGTGAAATTTGGAGCTAGTTGCCTTGTTTGCTAGCTATGATTGAATGTTATCCATTTTCCTCTTCTTCCTGCTATCTGCTATCCCCAAACAAGGTACCTGCTTTTCATTGTCATTGTCACCATTGTCGTTGTCATCATCGTCATCATGTTTGGAAAGCAAAACAAAACAAAGCAAACACCACCACTTTATTTTATTATATTTCTACCATTGTTCTAAGAAATTCAGAAATAAAATGAAGAAAGCTAATGTTTACTTTTCAAGGAGGAATGCAATACATTGAAGGGGAAGTAAAACATAAACATTTGGCTTTGTGTGACTGTCTTTTAAGTTCATCTAAGTTGAACAAGTACCCATAGCTCAGGAAACACAGAATACTCTTTTGATCTCTAACTACTTGCATTGGAATATACTACATACAATCATTTGTGTTTCTGTGCCACATTATTCATGGTCACAGACATACCTTTTAATTCATTAATAAGCTCAAGACTCATTGAGTTAGGTATAGAACACACACTTATGTTTATTGGCAATAATTTATAGTGATAGAGTTTTGTGTCAATAAAACATTTATTCATGAGTTTCTTTCAATTCTGGACCCTCATGTTGTCTATGATACTGAAAGAGACTGAAGGTGCTGGCAGAGTTAGAATTTGAATTTGGATTTTTAAGTACAGAGCCAATGTCCTGTGCCTTATCTTGATCAATGGTCTACAAGGTGTTTTATCTGAGCTGTGCAGGGCCTCAAAGGTTTTTGTTGAAAGGAGACTTCTAACTTCTCCACAGGAATTAGTCATACTGCCCTTAGGCTTTTCCCATCAGAATATATCTGGTTGGTTCCTGGGAAAACCCATCATGTGGTTGGAGGAAGTGACTGAAGGCCGACCTGATTATCATCAGTCATTTTTTTTTCTCAACCATTTACATGCAGAAGTGTTTCTATAGCTAACTCTAACTGGGAGGATTTGGAGACCTTCCAGGTGATGAACATTTCTGTATGCTAGGAGGGTGGTATTCCTCTGCTTCATGGGCACTGAAACTCAGGGAATGGGGACCATTCTAAACCCCAGTGTCTACATTTCCTTATCCAGTTGTGTCCTTCGACCCATCTGATAAGATGACAACAAGGTCACATTTTTCCAAGTGGAATTGATAAGCCACCGTAGCAATGGATCAAATCAGAGTCCTGGATACTCCCGAGGGACAGCTGGTCAGCCAGACTTAACAGTACGGAGATTGACACCTTATGTGATTCAGTCTTTATTCTGTGTGACCCGGTAAGGGTTTCTCAGGGATAATGTCAGAACTGACTTACACTGTAGATCATGGAGGTGCTCTCTTCTGCGGAAGTGGTTGGCACTTTCAGGGAAAAAAATGTTAACCTTGAGAAAAACTGAGGCTTAAAAAACAGATTCAGAAACAAAGAAAGCTTATTTGGTCTTGCCCTGACTTGCAAGTTAGGAGAACTTGACCTGGGTTACAACCTCTGCAAACTGAGCAGATGCTCTGGGACCTTACAGAATTCTGGGAGTTTAAAGGCCAAACTGTAGGACACAGGACACAAATGGTATCAGTTGTTTGTTAAAAAATTTAAAGTGATGTGTTAAGAGCTACCCTATTTTGTATGAAGGTTTCAGGAACTACAGAGATGTCTCAGGAGTTGATATCACTTACTGCTCTTACAGAGGACCTGAGTCTAGTCTTAGCACTTGTATCAGGTGACTCACAACTGCTCCAGCTCCAGAGTGCCCTCAGGGGTGCACACAGCCACTGGCATAAACTTAATTAAAAATGAAAATAAATAATTTTTTTGTTAAAGACACTAAATGGGTATTTTTAACACTACATATTAAAACAGTTTTCAGAAGTGGAAGAGGGAAACACAAGAACAAAGAAGGTCCTGGGGAAAGAAAGAGGTAAGAGTGAGGCAGCCTGCTTATGTGTAGCACTCGAATGTCCACTGTAATGAAAACCATAGCTCTTGGTGTCTAACCTGCTGGAAGTAGAGAGTGTTGTCCTGGTGGGATTAAACTGTATACTGAGAAAACAGCACAAAGCTGTGCAAGGTCAGAAGCTCTGTGAGAACAGAGACTAAACTCTGATCTTTCAAACGTTTTTGTTTGTTAGTTTGTTGTTGTTCTTGTTGTTTTGCCTCATATTTTAAGGCAGCTCATTGCTCCCCATCCTTCAGTCTTAATTTCCTCCACAAATTCCTATACATTTGGTTACCTGAAGTAGAGACCTACAGAGCATGAGAAAGAGCTGTTTTCAGGTTTCTCATATTTCCCACATGCAGGGGACAGGATCTGAGTCGCGATACACACCGTAGCATGGATGAGTTCTCTGCAAGGCTAAAGAGTAAATGAAAGGAGCCACTCACTAAGAGAAGAAGGCTTGACAGTTCCATTTGTGTGAATTGTCCAGAGAAGACATCTCTTTAATAATAGGATGGTTGGTGGCTGCCTATAGCTACCGAAAAGGGTACAGAGTCAGTGAACAAAAGTGCTAGGTCTCTTTGTCAGGTAAAGCGATTTCTAACACAAGACAGGGGCTTAGCTGTAGTGTCACCTTCATATACATCCGATCATGTAGACGGTACCTGGGGAAAGGTGAATTCTGTGCTGTGGAAATTCCACACCACTATTTCCCTACTGATGCATCTGTTCATCCATTCACTTCTTTGAGTGGGTACTTCACCATGTTCAATTTTATAAATGCATATACCAGTTACCCAGAAACTAATGACTCACATGGCTATGCAGAACTCCCAAATATAACCACGTTTCATTATGAAACATAAAAATACAATTTATTGCCGTTACTACCCATCTCACTTTGAAAAGTCTTTGAATATTGGGAAACTGTCAAGCTCATGATGACAGATACAAGTTTTCAAAACTTTCATTCTTGCTGTGAAAGCTTGGATTCCATCACTGTCAATAAATGCTACCTGTTGTTTTCCTTGAAATGACACTTCATTCATTTTTGAGAAAATGTCTGCAAGATACCAATTCTGGGTAACTCTTGTTTGTCTGTAGTCTGTTGGAGGAAAAATAATGTTCTATGAAAAATGCAGAAACTTCTGTTCCCAATTCAACTAATCACACATTAGCTTTTCTCTTGTTGGCAAATTATTTTGTTCTGTAAAGGCCAGAAAGTAAATATTTTCGGGTTACAGAAAATTTATGTTGTATGTTCTTTCACTCTTTCTCTCTCTCTCTCTCTCTCTCTCTCTCTCTCTCTCTCTCTCTCTCTCTCTCTCTTTACCAATCTTAGAAAAACATAACAAGCAAGAAAAAAAAATAAGACCACAGAAACTACTCTAATAGGAAAGTGACTGGCTTTTAGGTGTGTTAGATATCTACTTTATGGACACTTATATACTCTTTTTAATGTTGTAAATTAATTCCATGTATAGTGCTAATTAGCTACTGGAGAGAAATATTTTCAAAGAGTCTCTTCTGCTAGAAGACTTTCAGTCACAGTCACGATGAAAAGCAAGGCAAGAGAAATATCTTTGGTAAAGTCCTGTTAGAGGGTCTGGCCATACCCTCCAGTCCCAATTTCTGATTACCCACTGTGATGGTTTGTATATCCTTGGACCAGGGAGTGGCACCATCTGAAGGTGTGGCCTTCTTGGAATAGGTGTGACCTGGTTGGAATGGGTGTGTCACTGTGGGTGTGGGTATAAGATCCTCACCCTAGTTGCCTGGAAGTCAGTCTTCCACTAGCAGCCTTTGGATGAAGACAGAACTCTCAGCTCCTCCTGCACCATGCCTGCCTGGATACTGCCATGCTCCCACCTTGATGATAATGGACTGAACCTCTGAACCTGTAAACCAGCCCCAATTAAAGCATTCCACTGAGTTCCAAATCCAAAGTCCAAAAATCCACATTCTTTCAAATAAAAGCATGGTCAGGCCTATCACAGCAATACCCCACTCCCAGTATCAACTTCTGTCTTAGATAGGGTTTTGCTGCTGTGAACAGACACCATGACCAAGGCAAGTCTTATAAAAAGCAATGTTTAATTGGGGCTGGCTTACAGGTTCAGAGGTTCAGTCCATTATCATCAAGGCAGGAGCATGGCAGTAATCAGGCAGGCATGGCAAAGGCAGAGCTGAGAGTTTCTACATTTTCATCCAAAGGCTGCTAGTGGAAGACTGACTTCCAGGCAACTAGGGTGAGGATCTTATATCCACACCCACAGTGACACACCTATTCCAACCAGGTCACACCTATTCTAACAAGGCCACACCTTCAGATGGTGCCACTCCCTGGTCCAAGGATATACAAACCATCACACCCACCATCCTTCAAAGCTCAGAGGTGATGCATATGTATTTCCTTTTGTATCACCTGCAATAGCAAAATGTGCATCCAAGCCCAGAAATGCTAAAGATTATCAACTTGCACTTCATTAGGAATGAATGGAAAGGGCGACCTCTTCTTCTATTTTATGGGCAGGGCAAGCATGGCGATGGGAAATACAATGACTACTCACAAAATTTGATGCTACCTCTGTTTATGCTCAAGTGCCAAAAATTTTACGACCAGTGTTTTGGAGCTTTGGGTGCAAATGCTAACACAGTTGAAGGGGAAATGATGTCTTAGAATGCTTCTGAGAATAGGGTCTCATAAGCTTTCCAAAAAAAGACTCAGAGCCATAGTGCTTTGCAGATTGCCCATTGACAACTTCTGTTTTAAGGGAGGTAAATTTCTCTCTACCCTCTTAGGTTTTCAAGCTTTATTTGGCATAGACTAATAAGAAAAAAAAAGAAAAGGCACAAACATTTCATTTCATAATTTCTATGTACACTAGGAACTTTCTATGAAACACACACATAGAACAAAAGAGTTGGCTCTGTCTAAGTTTCTTTACAATGGGTTTAGAATGAAAGGCAATTTATAATAGCAAATTCATATGTAAATAGGAATAAACATCAAGAATCAAGAAGCAGTTTAACAAGGGCTGTTTGTGTAGAATCCTTTAGGGGAAAATGTCCACATGCTGATGACAAGAAAAAAAAAGCAGATTACTGTTTTTTGGGGAGCCTCATACCCTGATATCACACACTTCCCTGTCCTCTCATGTCTGGCCCCCTCTCCTGTGGCCCAACTCCCCAATCCAAAAAAGGAAGAAAGGAAAAGAGAGAGTTCATTTGTTGTTGTTGTTGTTGTTGTTGTTGTTGTTCACACACACACTGGAGCATGGTCAAACTCCTAGAGGTCAGCCCACTAGGGAAGGTGAGTCTTTCTTCACTTGCACCTTTGCCAGAAACCATCAACTGTGAAGAGCTAGCAGCAGCAGGACAAGGGTGGGATCAGCCCAGCACTGCCCAGTGACACTAGTATGGCTTCAGGTGGCAGACTGGGCCATAGACATCTGTATAGTCCTTTGTGGTAACAAGCGACAGACATCAGCATGGCTCCCAACAGTATCCAAACACCAACCAATTCATGGCCACCAGTGGTTACATGGACCATGGGTCTTAACATAGCCAGAGATGCCACTCACATCAACATGACCCTTATGGCAGCAAAGCCCAAGAATGTCAGCAAAGCATCAGTCAGCAGCAGTACAGATTGTGTACATCCACATGGATCTTAACCTTCATCATGACCCGGGAAAGTAGCAGAGACCACACACACCAACATGACCTCCAGTGGCATTACAGACCACAGTGGTCCATCAGGGAAGTCCAATCCAGAAAGTGAATCTTACCTCATCTTGTGCTTTTGTCATTGCCCAGAGCCAGGGTGATTCTCAGGCTGTGCAACAAACATATTCAGGGGATGAATTCACATCTGCATAAGCTCCAGGCTGCTGCATAACACCCAGGAGACCCTATTGGTCAATGAGAGCAGTGAGCACCCTCTCTCTCACACTTGTCACTGCCATCATCACATCTCCATTTCTGCCTCTCTCCATAGCACACACACCACTTTCTTTGTCTATTTTTCCCACCTCTCCATCACATATTTGTTCAATGTAGTGGTGCCCACAGACCCTCATAGTGAGATAGAGAAAAAGATTTTTCTCCGTGGCAGAATGTGGGCATCTTTCTCTGTAGGACTTGACTTTCATGTTCTCGGGAAAGAGTGACCAAAGCAATTGTTGCTTCTCAGGTGCTTTTAGTATAAAATAATCGATGTGCTTAAGCGGCATATTTTGAGGTGACAGATCCTGAACTCCCTCAGTTGTCTATACACCTTTGTTCATCTCTCTTTCCATTCAGGATTCTCAGAACAAAGGAGAGTTGGGCCTTGCCTGCAGCTGACTGTAGTTCAGGAGGGACCTAGTTGAGTGTGGAAGGGAAGAAGACAGGAGGCTTTTTGAGTCTCCGTTTTCATGAGTAAAATGAGGAAATAACAGTATGCACTCAGGATCTGAGGACAACAGGGGGTTTTAAGCAGAGTTCTGAGCAGAGTGCTCAGAATAGCAACTACGTTATGTACATTTATATGCTTTTCTTTTTGTGTTATGAATTAATTTCCCATGTGCTGTTAATTAGATGCAGGGAAGAAATTCTCTAGAAGTGATGCCTGCCTTGAATTTCAGGCATTGTGGAAAGCAAGGCAGGGTAAAGACCTACTGAGGTTCCTTGTCCTACCTCCACTGGACCCTCCAGCAGAGCCTCTTCGGATGGCAGTACCAGGTCCCTGCAAACCTGAGGTATTTTGTCTTCTTTCAGTTCCTCAGTCCTTGACATGTAGATAGAAGGGCAAAGAAAATTAATCATGTTGAAATAAAATTGTGAAAATAGTTTTAAATGAGATATGCTTTGTGATTTATGTGTTAAATTAAATCTGACAGTGAGCCTAACAATTAATAAGTGTGAAGCAGTATATTTCCAGATAGGGACAACAAGTACAGACTGGATTCTGCTATGCTTTCTTCGAGGAAGAAGGTCAGAGTTACCAGCCACCCCTTGGAATCGGGGCTCTGCAGTTATAAATAAGGGGTGCACTACATTTCAATTAGACGTTAGTGGATACCAAAATGTAATTTTCCTCCCTATTAAAGTGGTCAGACATCTCTGAATTCTAGTTACAGGCCCCAAGGAACTGACTATAGCTTCCATATTCATAACTTCTGCTCTGCATTGCCTTCTGGATCACTGAGGGACTTTTGTTTAGAAAGGGCATGAAAAGATGTATGGGACATGTCAGTTGTCTATGATTGGGAGGAGAAGCAGCGAGCCAGAATTGCTGTTTTTATCTGGGTTATGCTACTGGGATGCATAATTATTTGCTGAGTAACGGCTAGCTTTCCATCTAAATGTAAGCTCAGTTGACAGAGGTTTAGGAGGTAAGAACACTGCAATAAGCTTAATTACCAATTACAAAGTTACATATCCAACCCTTTCCTGACTTTAAACAATAACCTCTCACTCTGGGTAGTTTCCTTTCCAATCATGGATTGAATTACACAAACTGTACACATGGCTACATTTAAATCTGAACCAAAATATAAGTGAGCATGCACACACACACACACACACACACACACACACACACACACACACACACACTTATTTTTCACCATGCAGAATTGTAAGGTAAACAAATGGTTTAACTTCCAACACCCTGTCTGGCCTTAATTGATTCTTCTTACCCAACTGTGCATTTTAACATGTTTCAAGTTAGAGAAATCTTCTAGCACTAATTCGACACTGCAACCGTTTATGAGCCCTTTAATGGGCAGAGAGGGATTGATCTAATGTCTCAGCATGGTTGAGAAGCATGCTGAGTGGCACCTGCTTGGTACCAAGGGCTGAGCAGGGGCCAGCGTCTGTAACAACTAAGAGTAGGAGAGCATTTCCTCACATGAGACACAAATGCTGATGGAGGGGTAGGTACCCTCCAAGCAAGTTAAACTCTGCCTGGTGAGAAGGATGGCATCTTAGAAGTTTATTTATTCAAAGAAAACTAAGGATAATATTTAATATGGAAACCACGTTTTCCAGTTTGAACTTCCTAGATGGGGAAGAAAGGTTGTCTTCTCATCTTCAGCCCCATCGAGGATGTTTAGAAAAACTTCTGACTTTCACAGGATCGAAATGTAAAGGAGGAGAGCATTGTTGGCCCACACTCAATGGAAAAGAACCGGCAACTACTGAAACCTGTGCCTTAGATGTGTCTGTAACTTGGCCAAGAAGAGTAGCCTCTGTCTCCTCAGTGGGAATGACCTCATTTTTGGATGCTTGTCCTTGCTCAGTCATTAGCTAACCTGCTGGGACTACTTTGCCTTCTCTGCTGGTCCTGATCCGGTCTGATCCTTTCTTCATGGAGCTGTGCTTTGCGATTACTGGCCTCTCTTGAGGATTATATTCTTTGAGACATGAGCATGACTTCTGCCTGGCTCCATGCTAGTGTCCATAGCAAGATGACCTCTTTATGTGGGGATCTCCACAGCATGGGATGATAGCATCTCCCTTCATCCTGGCCTGCTCGGTTCCCACCTGTCTTCTCATGTCATTTCACTACAGTTGGCATATTATGTCATTCCATGTTTATTTTTGTTATGAATAACCATGACATTTAGATTTATTTCCTGCAGGGAACAGCTTTTTCTGGTGTCTCATCAAAGCCTAAAATAATCATCTAAGACCACTAAGGGTAGCAGGGCTTATTCTTAGTGTAAGATAAAAAACCTAGTACAGTTAGAGGTTTCCTGTGGACACTTGGGAAAGAAGCATGAAGTTGGTGTTCAGCAACCTGTACAGAACAAATGAGTTAATTAAATAGACATATCTTCAGATGATAGTGCTACATCCTTAGAAGTCTGAACCTTGGACTGTAACTATAAGTTTTGGATGTAAGCCACATCTGTTCCTATTCTAGCTGCCCCCAAATTGACATAAACATCCATTAGGTTTATGAACCAGCTGCAAGCCTAGGCTGTGCAGGTTCTGACCTATTCTAACTCTCTAAGGGTGCTTAGTTCCCAACCACATGGTCCTTTCCCATTAGTCTGAGTCTGCCCTGGCCTTCTCAGGTCTATCTGTGTACTCGTGGCAAATCTCTTGGCAGCCTGTTCATCCTGACTTCTCCTGGATCTTTGGCTTCATGACCACCTTTGGTTTCTCTAACTTCTTTTCCTCATTGTTCTTCCTCTACCTCCCTCTACGTGGAATCCCTGGCTGGGATCAGAAGTCCAGCCTTTATATCTCTTCTGCTCACTCACAGACTGATCAGTTATTAACAAATCAGAAATAATTAGGGAGAATTCTTTACACAACATTGATGCAGGAGATGTTTCAATAATAACAATGATACTAGTGTCTTGGCTGTAACCATATTTCTGGGCACAGAAATCAGCATCTGAATATACAATGCACAAAACCAACTGCCAACACTAAATTCCTAAATTCTCCCAACACCCAACCACACAGTCCCACAAGTCATTCAACTTCTGAATATTAGTTTTCTAGCCTATGAAACAGGAATTATGGTGTTTTATGCTTCGACCTTAAGAAGGCAAGACCCCATAATGGAAAAGCAATACAACTAACATTAGATAAATTGTATTTTATTAGAAGAGGGCCAAAGAGTTAGAGAGTGCATCTCACTTTGTTTGTTATCATCTCCCTACAGTTCCTTTGAGTATGCTAGCTATCCAGAGCTGAGATTGACACCAGGATAAGGACAGAACCACAGAGCAGGACATTCACTGGCTTGCCAAGAGATAGCCCACCTACCAATTAAAGGCTTTGTAAAGTTTGTTTCCTGTAAGATCTAACCTAGTCTTCATAATTTCTCAGTAATCCTAGATACCAAGAAAATAGATGTAGGAGGGCTACAAAGGTCAAGGCCTGCAGAGGCTACAGAGTGACTTAAGGCCAGCCTCGGAAACTTAAAGAGACAAAATCTCAATGAAAAATTAAAAGAGGTCTTGGAATAGAGAATCAATATATGGTTTGCTTACAAAGCACACATAAGGCTCTGTGTTCACTTCCCAGTCCCCTCTATACATACCATGTAAAGAGGATGTGTTTATAGAGGATATGTTTTGAATATAAGCCTCAACTCTTCCTGGCTACATACAAACCTTTGCAGCTTCGTGGATCTGCTATCTCAGTAGCAAAAATTACAGGTAGGGACAGGGAAATTTTCAGTTTCCATAGATCTCCCTGGAGATGTTAACAACTGGAGCCCACATATGGGCCCCAGACTAGGGGGAAATGTCAATTCTTCAATACAGATACCCAAAGCAGAGAACTCCAGTCTGAGTCCCATGGGGCAACTTCAGAAATGACTTCAGTGTTTTCCAAGGTCAGTAGAAAGTATGTGAATATAGGACATGCTTTGAGGGAAATCATCCATCATTTTTTTCCAAAACTGCAAAAGGTGTATTCACATTGGGGAGGATATTTCTTAAAGGTGACATCATACCTGTAAAGACACAGTATAATTTATTACAGAAATGAGTTTAGGCTCTTGTAGGATACCTGGAATCTTGAAAAATAGTGAGTTCAATGCAAGAATTTGTAAAGTTTCTTTTGATTTCCTAATAACAAAATAGGTAGCAAAATAATCCTTGGATCTCACAGACTCTAGGACTCAGTGATGAATGCTCTGTTCTGCCTTTTATTTTATTTATTTATTTTTTTGGCAAAATAAGTGTCTGACCCAGGCCACTGCTGACCCAGGTCAACACAGCAGCCTGCATATTCTCTCTGCCGAGCTGTGTTGGGATGGGTGGCTTCCTCTTGCTTTTCACCACAGCCTGACTACAGCAGAGCTTTCTGACTGATTAGGGAATGGGCAATTGAAGCATCTGGTGCTTATGTACAAAACAAACATAAATAAGAAATCATGTACAGATGTGACTCTAGCAAATCCCCAGCAACAAGAAAAGAAGCAGCACCAACAAACGGAAGGAGAAAAATCAATACTAAGAAAGGAAGAAAGAAAGAAATGGAATCCTCCAAAGACTATTCTTCACAAGTTTAATGTCAGGCTCAAATGCCTGACCAAACCGCAGCATTTTTAGTGATGCTGGAGATTCCTGAAAGAGAATGAGAACCCACTGCAAAGGCCCAATTACGGCTTTCTTCTTTTGTTCTTCCTTCTCCACCAGAGTCAGGCAGGATGCTTATCCAGAACAATGTATGCACAGGAAGAAAAGATAACTATTGAAAACCACTAGAATTAATATTTGTTATGATCTAACAGTGGTAGGGCCCTTGCAACTCTATTAGGTTCATAGTCATAAATGAGCTCTCTTTCCAAGCACCCAGAGCTTTAGGCATGTTAGACAAGTTCTGTGCCACCAAGAAAACCTTCAGTTTTTCTGTGGATCCCAGGATGGCCTCAAACTTGAGATCTTAATTCTCCTTCCACAATGTTGATATTCCAAGAGGAGACCACCATACTGAGGTAAGTTCTATGAACTGTAATCAAATTAAATTAAATCAACTTAAAACCAATGCAAGAGCCTTTCTCTGATGATATTTGGACAGGAAGATATAGTTATTAGAGTCATATAACACACCTACATATGATCAAACAAAAGACACACTCTGATTTAGAAAGAAATAAAATATTAGCAAAGTAATGAGCAGTCAGATCTACAGTCTGGAAGATAGTCTCACGGTTCTATATTGAGCTCAAACTTCAGGCTTTGTGGCCATTGCCTACCTCCCGTGATTCAGAGACACTGAGGAATAACACATTTCAACTGAGTCCTTCTGTCTGACCCACTGGAGAGGAAGAATGCTGTGATTTTCCTTGCCCTGAGAGCAGCTTTATATATTCCCCTGTCCATAGATTTATCAGCTTGGGAAAACCTTCCTATTATAATTAGAGAAACTACCAGCTGCATCAGGAGAGAGAGAATTGGGTTGGATGAAGAAAGGCTGAGTAGCATGCTTTCTTAAGGACTTGGCAAAGATATCCAGGGTGGGGCATCCCCTGTCACAGGACTTTAATAAAACTGGAACGGCTGTGTAAGGAGCCTGGCTCCTTTAGTCCTATTTGTGCCGTGCCTGGATCCTAAGGCATTACTGCACAGTAATTATACAGTGGCCATGAGGCTGGGTCACCTGCGATGGGTCACCAAGGCTCTGTTTCTTCTTAAGTGAAGGCAGAGTGTGGTAACATAAGAAAATTACCTCTTAAGGCCTTCTCTTTTTATAATAATTTCTGGGATTGAAAACATTCATTTTCCTTTTTAATGTTTATTAGCCAACATGCATTTATAAGGGAGAGAAAAAATTGTTTCACATGTCAGCTAAAATACTTATCTTCTAAATGCTTTAGACTGTGTTTTTTGTATTTGGCCTTAGTTGTCTCAAAAGCTTCCAGAGATCATTTCAACATCAGTATCACCAGGGTGAGCTAGCAAGTTCTAAGGAGAACTATAGTGTATGTGTGTGTGTGTGTGTGTGTGTATCTCTATGTGTGTATTTCTGTGTGTGTATCTGTGTGTGCTTGTGTGTGTGCTAAGGGAATAATACCCTAGCTGTAGGCTCACTCTGTGCAGCCACACTTTAGTCCTCCAAGACATCAAGTCTGGGCTGATGAGTTTGCTCTGATATTTCTAGAGAGTGCTTTGGGTTTTTGGAAGAGTGCTTGGAGTATCTTAGGAAGAAACTCTGAATGGGTATCTATCACAGTATTATAATCCCTCATGGGAATGTGTTCTGTTCGTCCTTAATTAACTTCTAATTTCTGTGACAGTAATAAACATTTAATTTTTGTGAGATATGGCTCTCAGCTTGCAAAAGCAGCACAAGTGAAGGTCAAAAGCAAGTGTCCCTGATTGAACCAGGTAGCTTGTCTGAGTCCAGATGCTTAGTGTTCTCTTCCAGCCAGCAATTAGGTCAGCTTACATTGCATGTGTATAGAGGGATTGAAGTCGAAGAACTTAGAGAAACTAGCAACGAGTCTAGGAGAAAAGTAAATAGAAGAAAGGGGGTAGAGAGAAAGAGAATGATGTTAGGAGAGGAAAGAAGAGAGAAATAAGGAAGGGTCAGTAAGAAAGAGCTAGAGATAGTGCATTACCACTGTATCTACTGGTGCCTGAACAATAGACAGAGGGGTCTCTGTGGAAATGTAGAAGACCCTTTCAGGATCATTTGTCGAATATAAATGGATAGAAATCCAGGAGTTGGGGCAGTGAAAAAAAAATCATGGCCTCACAAGGGTGTTTGAGTTTGAAACATAGTCCTTTGCTCCCCCACCCACCTTCTTTTTAAACATCTATCACTTGCTAAATTGTTGTGAGAGCCACACTTATCAGCCTTGGTCACTGATAAATAATAGAGATGGCCCAAACACATGACAGATGGCAATGAAATTCTAGTGGTCATTTTATTAGCAATAAAAACTCACAGATATATTCAGCATAAATATGAGGCCCTGAGGGCTCAAAAGGAGTTACAGAGACTCATTCTGCATAAGGACTGTGGAAGAGAGCCATGACTGGCTATGTTGCAATTTCTTAGCTGAGGTCTCCCTGAATCTTCTCTGCCAGGCTTCCACTAAAGAGGAATGAGGGGTCTTGTCAGGGTGAACACAGGTTTCTTTATTATTCGGATCTCTGTCTTTGGTTTCTTTTCTAAACCACTGAGTATCTTTAAAACTTTCATATTTTATACCTTCCTT
The DNA here is from genome assembly GCF_000001635.26 of Mus musculus. Classification (NCBI taxonomy): domain Eukaryota; kingdom Metazoa; phylum Chordata; class Mammalia; order Rodentia; family Muridae; genus Mus; species Mus musculus. The sequence goes on from NC_000075.6 coordinate 28,495,880, forward strand.
CCATCTCTTAATAGATGTAGCTATAGCCATCTTGCAGAACCACTTGAGTGGTATAGAAAGAGTAGCTTGGCGGAAGGACCTCTCCTTCCATACCAGAGTTAGCTAAGGTTGACTCAAAGACCAAATCTTGTATGTTGTATTGTCAGAGGATTGCTACAAATTTAGATGTTATCAAAAGTTCCTTTCTTATTTTAATGGGCAGAGTTTAGTATTTGTAACAGTAAACATGTCCTAAAAAGCTTAAAATGTTTACTGACAGACCCTTTACAGAAACATGATTGACCACTTATACTTTAGACTCTAGTTTCTTCTCTGAATCAATTACCCAAATTCCCAAATCGCTCCAACATCTTGTCTGATTCACAGTATATTTCTATTGAGATCTTCATAAGTCTTCTGTTACCTTGTATCATGCTACATATTCCATGGTGACAACAGACTCATAATCTTCTTTCTTGTCTTGCTCATTCAAATGCTGGAATTACAGGTGTATGACTCCATCCTAGCTTTGAGACTTCCCTACATGTTAATTATGATTATAATGTTCTTCCTCCACTCTCTGTATAATAAAATCTCAGTTCCCTGAATTATGCCCAATTTCTTCTCGTAGAAGGACAGAGCTTAAGACCGGGCTTCTCTGAATAGCTCTGGCTGTCCTGGAATCCTGGAACTCACTTTGTAGACCAGGCTGGCCTCGAACTCAGAAATTCACCTGCCTCTGCCTCCTGAGTGCTGGGATCAAAGGTGTGTGCCACGACGTCTGGCTAGAGCTTCCCTTTCTTGCTCTCGAACTTTTTATAACTGTGGATTCTCTTGCTTGGGGTGTGACTGCTTCCTTCTTTTCTTGTATCACCACCCCACACCCATCCAAGCTCAGCTGCAACTCCATCAAGAAAATTCCCTACATCTTCCTGCTCCTAGAGTGTATGCACATCTCCAGGATAGAGTTTGTTCCTTTGACATTTGGTTATAATCTCTTAGCTTGGTCTTGTTTTTGAACCTCTAAATGGTAAGTGTCTCAAAGTTTGACTCCACCTATATTTCACTACTGGAGTTTCTGCAGTATTTCAATGGTAGCTCTTTCCAGTAAGCAAGGTACGTGTCTGAGAGACCTTCAATGACTATCTTGAATATACGTTAGGCTGTCTGTACAATGGGACTGATATTTAGATACTTGAGTAGTTTTCTTTAAGATACCCTTATCTAAAATCATCATGTAAATTCAACAGAACCTGCCCAGGTACAGTCAGCCACGGTGACATCTATGGCAATGCCTCTGTTTTGGCCACAGGTGGTAGATTCATGACCTGACGATGTCAGTAACTATGACCAACCATTTTGCACAGTCTAAGGTATTCCATAGTCCTTATTCATTCTTTATTGGGCCCCAATTAGTAGGTGTACAGTAGAGATAGAAATAATGGCCCCAGTGCCTGGCAATGTATTTTTATAAATAAACTGTTGAAAATTGTTTTGAGACAGTCTCACCACTTAACTGAGGCTGGCCTTGAACTTGCAGTTTTTCATGCCTCAGCCATGCAATGCTGGAATCATAGACATATGTCAACAGCCTAGCTGTCATTAAGTAAGTACTGAAAACAGCAATAACCATCATCTAAGTGAGAGTGGCTGATAATCCCCACTCTGATACCTTGGGGAAGACAAATTTTAGTTTCTGTGATCCACAGAAACTAAATTTAGTGAGGGACCCATGAAAGAAGAGTCTGGCTGTCAAACAAGAGATTGTTCATACTGTAACGTAAGACACATCTAAGATGGATGGGGCTCATCACTCTCCATGTCCCCATTTCCAAAGGAAGTGTCAGCAGTGTATCCAAGGAGAACCTTTGCCTGTGTCCAGGTTTCACAAAAAAACCTTTGAGTCAATATGAGGGGGCAGTTATTGTCCCTATTTAAATGGCTAAGGCTAAGAGAGGACCTCCTCACAAGCAGACATTAAATTGTGCCAACATTGGTTCCAAGTCTTTCATAAATCAGGGTATCATCATGGTGTTTCCATGGAGGACAGAGCATATTCTCTCTTAAATCTATATTGAGTAGCAGAAGGACTGAGTCTACCTCTTGGGTCCTTAAAGCACATTGGCTTAGCCCTTAAGTTACTGTGCTGTTGCTGAGAAAAAGGAAAACTGTAGTCAGACCTCTGAGCAGTGCAGAGATCATGCATTTCAGATGATCAGCAAGCTCATCAGAAACATCTGGGAAGAATTAATGAGGAATAATTCATTCTAGAGAAGCACTGGATGATACATGTGGGATGCTCAGCCAGGGATCTGCACATGTCCTTAGGAATGCTGCAGATATGCTGTTGAGGGACCAGACAGTGAGCAGGGTCATAGAAAATTCGTCTCCAGTGCAAGTGGAGGCTGGATGGGTGAGAAAGCCAACTTTATCAACACAAAAACAGTGGTTGCCAATTCTTGTGATTTTTAACATATCCCCATAGCTGTTAAAAATTTTTCCTTCAAAAACATTTTGCCTGTGATACACTTTGCAAAGATTTCTCTTGAAATATACCATTGAAAGGTTGGCTTGGATCTTATGATAATAATACCTGGTCTGCTAAAACTTTGACACAAAAAGGACCTGATAAAAATTTCATTAATGTATACATGCTTCTTCTTCATGTCTGTCTTTTGCATTTTTCAGGATCGTTCCTAATGTCCTCTATGCCTTGCGTCATCCTAGAGTTGGAGGAGGCTTGAAGATTTTCAGTAAACTGTAACAAGGAAAGCTTTCATTTTCCTATTTATAAAACGGTTTGATTGGGGTATCTTTCACATATAATTTACTCACTTACAGTGTGAAAACCCCTTTGGTTTCTAGAGCATTTTTAGGAGTATCCTCATTTGAAACCTGTATGCATCAGGAGCCCAAAACAGTCCTCAGCAGGAGTGAGCTTGGATTTGCTTTCATGCTCCCTCAAAGCATCCCCCCTCCTTTTGCTTTTAATTTGCAGAAAGGAATGATTAGTTGTGCTACTTGAGGAGGTCCAAGGACTCAGTAAATGTTAGCTAAGACAATACCAAAGATATGCATCGCACACATACTCAGACATACATACAACCCCCTCACACAAACAGAGAGAGAGAGAGAGAGAGAGAGAGAGAGAGAGAGAGAGAGAGAGGAGGGAGAGGGGGAGAGGGGGAGAGGGGGAGAGGGAGAGAGGGGGAGAGGGGGAGAGGGGGAGAGGGGGAGAGGGAGAGAGGGAGAGAGGGAGAGAGGGAAAGAGGGGGAGAGGGGGAGAGGGAGAGAGGGAGAGAGGGAGAGAGGCTCCTTGAGAATTTATTCATTTATTTGGGTCAGGACATTTTTAAGCCTTCCCACCTTCCATTTTGGAGCAGCCTCATTAAATAGTATTATTTTCGCCTTTGATGCCTTAGCCAGGTAAGACAAGCCCTTGATCTATGTTGGCGCTCTGTGGAGTACCACCACTCTGGTTGCAGCCTCTTTCCTTACCACTGTGTTGAGTTTTCACTATCCACAGTTCTTCCCTAAATGCTGTTCCAGCCCTTATAACAGTTCTTCCTATTTCCTACTGCCCTTTTCAAAATGAATTCTTAAGAAGAACCAGAAAAAGATAGAATTACAAAAGTATATACAACACTTTACAACTTACTGCATGTTCACACATGTTGGTACTTTCAGCTTGAGCTGCTGTGGGATAACTTTTTTCCAACCTTTTTTACTGTTCAGAAAGAGGTCCGAGAGACCTTGGATCCTTGCTCCAGCAGCTTACCACAGTCAGTAGCAGAGGCTGGATTCAGACCCATCCCATTTAACTATTCACAACCATCCAGTTATCTCCAAAGGGCTTTCTACATACCAACAATGTTTGAAATCCTTCTGTAGTACCAATAAAATGGGGATGACCTCAGGAGACCTGTGGTGCCCAGATATCCCAGGACCTCTTCTCTCCTCTTCAGCCTCCAAAGTGCAGCTGCTTCTGGACTCCAATTGGCTGTTAGCCACTTGGGAACACAGACATAGACTGCCAGCTTTTTCTCTATCTAATATTTCACTGAATCAAGAAATATGCATATTTAAGTAAGATGTCCTGATCTTTAAATGTCATTTACTACTTGACATATCTGCAGAGTACCCCGCTGGAGGCCATTACAACATGCATGCAAGCTGTAGCTGGCACAGGCCACTTGGTCACAAGTCCCCCACCACTGCCGTCTGTTCTGCCTCCCTTTCTCCTAGGTATTTTGAATCCGTTTTTCTTTCTTTCCCTCTGCTTGGTCTTTCCTTCTCACTAGCCATTTTCTTTGGACGTACCCTCCCTTCCTTTTCCCCAGAGACTTTTTTTCTCCCTGCTGTTCATGATCCAGACAACTCAAGATGCTGTGGGATGAGATTAAGCGATCCACTATTTACAAAGCAGAAGGGAGTGGTAGGACTAGAAAGCTCCCATCTACAAGCAAGAATCCCTCCACTAGGGCAGTGATGTCGGGAAATAGAATTGGAAATGATTTTATTTCAATTAGATTTTAATTAGCTTCTGGATCAGTTGCCGAATAATTGAAAAAGCAATCCTGTTTGCATCTGTTGCTCCTAAGAATAGCAGTTTTGCAGCATCTGATCTATATTTTATTCAGAGGGTGAGAAAGGGGAGGGACATTGGCGGCAGGGAAGGATTTCACATTAAATAATCAGTGCGAATGCAAGCACGTAAGGGGAATGAGCCCATGTAGCCATGTCCTGACTTCACCTGGAGTGAGTGTGGAGTAGATGGCAGGAAGAACTTCGTCATCAGCCAGCAAAAACTTATGAAGTTCACAACTCTAATTTAAGCATGTAAGAAAATCAGGAGAGGCTGTCACTGAAGCCAAGCATGCTGTGTAGGAAAGGACCGAGCAAAGCATGAGAGAGCAGCAGTAACTTGTCACAGCCCCTGAGGTCTAGTGTTGAAGCCAGCAGGTTCTGCCTTCATGGTTCTGGTCAGTGACACACTTCTGTTGCTTTTTTTCCTGTGATCTCTTCTGAGATAAGAATGTCACAGTCATGTCAGTCAGGGCTATGTCCAACTTTCCCAAGAACAGTTCAAAATTCCAGGCACAACTTTGCAAGACCTAGTTGATATATTTTTTTTTTCTGACAAGACAAGCAGGGTCTCCAAGGCCATGAAGTTGATGAAAATGCTTTCCCCATGGGAACATACAAGTGGATGTCTCTGAGAATCTTCTCTTGAGGAAAATGTGGTGTTTGCTAGGCTAAGCAGCTTGTGCCACCCCCCCCCCTCCATTTCCTCCAGAGACCATTCTTCCTGTTCATAGGAGAGTGCATTGCAGAAAAATCTTCCCACATTTCTCTAGGCTATGAGGTTGGTAATGTCTTTGAATAAATGCCTATGGATCACCTCTTTGCCACAAATTAATAGTCATGCCCCTGAATGCTTCTCTGCTCTCTGGAGAGAATGTTCTTGGCCTTGTGTCAAAGATCCTCTGGGATGCTCTTCCACTGGGCCCCTCCTCCCACGACCTCCCATTCGTGGGCCTGGGTTGCTTGTGCTTTTGTGGTGCTCAGGGCTGAATCCAGGCACCTTGCATCAGGGAAGTGATTCATCATACCGCCTCATCTCTTACAGCAGGGGTTCTCAAACTCTCTAATTCCGGGACCCTTTAATACAGTTCCTTATATTGTGGTGACCCCCCCCCAACCATAAAATTACTTCATTGCTACTTCATAACTTTAATTTTGCTACTGTTATGAATGATAATGTAAAATATCTGATATGCAACATCTGTGGGGGTTATAACCCACAGGTTGACAACCATTGCCTTAGAGCCTGTACCATCTAAATCCCTGAGGTCTTACTTTGTACACTTCTGGATACTTTTTTTTCTGGATACTTTGCCTTGGAAATGCTTTAATGTAATCCTTTCACAATACAAAATTAAATTGTAAAAGTCTACTTTCTTTCTGAAAATAAATTTAGTGATTGCATTATTATTATATGCGTATGAGAAGTGAAATTATGCAAACCACACTGTCTAGGGTTTTATACAATGCAATTGTTAGTCCATTCTCAGAGCTGGTAGCTGCGCTTCTGACATTACCATTCAGTAGGTGATTTTTCAATAAGATTATATATTATCTACAAGTAAGATCTATGGCTCTATCCAGGCCAAATACCAGCATGATAGTAAAGCTACTTTTAAAAACCAATCTATAGAACCTAGTAGGTTCTCTCACCCTTTCACCCCGTTTACTCTATCTCATTACTTTTATTTCCTTCATTGAATTTATTGGAATTTGAATTAATCATGTTTATTGTTCATTTATTTCCTGTCTTGTTTGTCTTAAATGTTAATACTCTGAGGATAGGAACCATATTCCCAAGCTCAGTTTCTATTTATAGGGAGGTAAGTATATATTATGGGTTGGATACATGAACAAGTGTTAAAGGATGTGCCTAGGATGTACTAGGACCTGCATTCAATCCCAAGCAACACACACACACAGGAACTCACACACGCACATACATACTAATATGTGTGCACTCATATATGCACAAGCATATATACACACTGTGGAAAGCATATGTTCAAACACATACATGAAACATGCACACAATAATAACAAATAAAATAATAATATGTATTTGAGAAAATATCCAATAAATTTTTGGCTTGGGGCTAGTAAAATTTTCCAACAATTGCACAAACATCTCTAAATATACTTCTGCAATTTTATAGTATATATTTGTGTGAAAGTGCAACTTTAGTATTGATGCTTATAAAATCAAAATTACCCATCGATCTGAAAATTTTAAAGATGTTCTGCATGCTACAGTATCAAATATCCAGCCAAGATTTAACTTCTTATGTAAAAAAATAAACTATTGTGTCCATATCATTAGCATGCAGTATTTCTCATTTTAATAAATGATTAAATTATATGTATACCAAAGGATTATTTAAGATAAATTCTCTATAATTTGGCACAAATGTTTGATTTTTATGCCTATCTTATTTGAACATGAAATGCTCCCCATTAGCACATTTGTTTGAATGTGTGGCTCTCTGATGGTGGTGTTTGGAAGACTGTGAGACCTTTAGGACATGGAGTCCTACTGAAAGAAGTGAATCACTGGGAACAAACTTGGGGTTTGGAACCCAGCTCCACTTCCTGTTTCCTCTCTGTTTCCTGACTGCCATGCCTTCCAAGATAGTGTATATTCTCTACAAGTGTAATACAGAACAAAACCTCCCTTCCTAAAGTTATCATTTGTCACAGCAATGAGAAAAGCCACACCTCGATTATGTATTCATTCTCAGGAAGAAAGGGGTCACAAGTGAAAGTTAAGAACTCTTTAGAGAAGAGTTCCAAAATGGAAAAGCTGTGGTCCGTGAAGCCTTCCTGCTGTTTTTTGCCCACACTGTGCCCTCTGACCAGCGTACTTTCTATTGCTTCTTTCTTGAAGATGCTAGATCATACTCTACTTTGCTCAGGGAGAACTGGCCAATGTCCATAACCTCTTTGTGATGTATGCTATCATTTGCATACACTGAGCCCTCCCACTCCCAGTTTTGCAGGACAGGACCTCCCTATGCAAGTCAAGCTGGCATGGAAGGCATACTCCTTCTTTATATCCTGAGTGTGTCACAACACCAGACACCTGGATATTTCTTGAGCAGATATTATGGCTCACACTCCCCACACATCTTTTTTTTTTGAGTTTTGGACAGAAAGATCGGTGACTTCTTCATAATTGTAAGAGTGCTGCTAGCTTGGTACCATCAGTATTGGTTAGGATTATAAATGAAGTAGAAAAATTATGCTAGTCCCAGGAGCTCATGCTGCCTATTCTAAAATTTTCTACTTGCCCTTCTCTTTACATCACAAACTTTGTAGCTGGAATCATTGACAATTTCTTGCAGCTGCTTTGGCTTTAATGCCAGCTCTAGGGTCCAAAGTTGTCACACAATGAATTTTAAGATGACCTTGAATTCATTTCTGCTTTCCACAGCCCAGTACTCCACCTCCCTCCACCTCACACTGCCCTGCCCCTGCCTATTCTTTGTGGAAGTCTAGGTTATCCTTACTCCTTGATTTTTTTTCCACTGGTGCTTAAATAAATTCTGAGTCTCATCCAGTCATGTGCTACACATCTCTGCTTCCAGCTCGCAGGGATTGGATTCATCTGTCCTTTGATGTCTGTATTAATATAGAACAAATATTAGCAGTTAATGTATTGGTGGCCAAAAGATGAAAAGAAGACTCATGTGAGTACAATATTCATAAAACTGATTTGGCTGTCACAATCCAATGAGGCTAAATTTATCCTCAAATAGATGAAATAACACCAACGGTCCTGCTCAAAGTTATAATATTTTAATTACTGCCATTAAAATCTCATATGCTTGTGTCATATACATCTTGAACTTCAGTCTTGAAACAGAGCTGTTATTTCTCAGGAAATTCTAAGGGGACAGGAATACATGGTGTTAGTGAAGCTAGCTCATACTGTACAAATAATTCCCAACAGGGCACTCAGTCTCACCTAATAGTTCTGAGCAGGCAGAGTGTTAGCTTTCCTAGCGCTGATGAGCTTCTACAGTGTTTCCCTTTGTGTATTTTCACTATTTGGGAAAGGCCAACATAATATTTATCTGTGGATTAGACACCATGGATACAGGATTTAAGCCTTTAGATATGTCTGCTTAAGTTCCCTGTCAAATATGTAGTCTCTGTGTGTTCTCATTTTCTCATTGCTTAACTTTCCTCTTCCTATGTCCCCCTTACTGCCCACCCCACCCTGTTCAAGCAATGGCATAAAGACATATTAATAGCTATGTCAGGAGGCAATGTTAGAGAGTAGGTTTTGTGCCCCCTTCCATCACTACTTACTCTACAGTAGTCTGGATAGCAGACATTAAGTGCCTACTCTGTACACAATGCCTGATATTTTATTTAGTTATCATTTTCTTAAAACAGAGGGTGGCAGTTCCGTTGTATCCTTTTGTTGTTTGGCTTTTGAGACAAGATCTTATGAAGTATCTCAGACTAACCTAGAACTCATAATGCTCCTGTCTCAGCCCACAGACTGTGTTTTACCATACCCAGCTATCGGATGTATTGATTAAATACATTTTTAACTCTTTTTATTTACCCCACACTTAACTAGCAGTCTGATGACCTTCAGTTTGTCCTTCTGGGTGTATTTTCATAGGAGAGGGACTTGTCCTGTGCACACAAGACATCATCTCTTTTGCTAGGGAAATCCCAGACTGGTAACGAGCACTCCTTCATGCTTTAGGTTGGATTTCAAATTTGTCTTCTAACAGCTATGTGGGCATGAGTCAGTCCTCTACTGCCTGACCACCAGTGTTGAGCTGATAAATTTGATTTTATAATCTTAATAGAATGGAGGCCCTGGCCCCTTTCTTGGCCTCCTATAAAGTAAATATACCCTGGGGAATCTGCTGGAACTAGCTAATTGACCCCTCCCTCTTAACTAAAAGCTACACTACCACTCAGAGCTAACCCCATATTTGTCTTTCGGTTGTTAATGTCATCTCAGTAGGAAAATATCAGGCTAACAAGGTGTTATGGGTCTCCCTCAAAAGGTGCATTGAAACGTACTTTTAACCTTCGGTCCTTTTGGATGTGACCTGTTTTGGAAATGGTGTTGTGTGCAAATTAAGATGAAGGTAATAGGGTGACTACTAATTCGAGATGATTAGTGATTATATAAGAAGAGGGAAATTGTGACGGGTATGCAGAGAGAAAATACCATGTGAAGACACGCAAAGAAAGACTAGCTTAGGAAAACAGAGGCAGGTGAGTTTTGTGACGCACACCGAAGATTGACTGGACCTACCAGCCTTCTAGGGACTAGTGAGGCAGCAGGAATATCCCCACACCCTTAATACGTTGTCTGCCTCAGCACTGGAATAACCAATTTCTTCTGTGTTGAGCAGCTCAGTTTTTGAAGGCCTTGCATAGCAACCAAAAGGAATGCATACAGAAGGCTGGGGGTCACTTTCAAATTGTACTTGGTTCTGGGAGTATTTTATTCCTCCCAGCCCAGAATTTTCAGGGTTGAAATGTTTATCCCAAACATGCCCGCAGTGGGAATGATTTAGCTTGTCTGAAATTCTTGATGTTCTTCTCTTCGTTGCCTATTAAAGGGGGAAGCTAGTTGCCTATTAACTAGACTCTAATCAAACATCCATAATTTTCAGAAAAGAGAATTATGAGACAGGACTTCCTGACCCAGAAATGTGAGACAACGATTTGTTAAACCTTATGAACTGTATTCTAAATGTGTCGAGAAGCAGGGCATCAATAGGTCAAGAGTAACTGTATCTTTTTTTGTTCTAAACTGTTCCCCGTGTCAGCACTAAGAGTAAATTTGTGACCTTTACACATTTCTCTTTTTTTCTGGTTAGACCCCTCTATCTAAGCTGTAGTTTCATCCCAAATATTTTGTGCAGAGTTTCCTCTATTATTGTCTATTGCAAATTGTTTTTAAAAATGTATATTTATGGAATAAAGATGCATAACTCTCAGGCTTTTGTTTCTCTGAATATTTTTGTGTGTTTGTTATATGCACATGTGTGTTTATAAGCATGTATGCCCATGCACATGTGTAGTGGCAAGCGGTTAGCCTTGGGTGTAAATTCCTCAGCAGCCATCCACCTTGCTTCTTTCTGAGGTGGAGTCTCTCACTAGGACTCGAAGCTCATTGAGACAGCCAGTCTTCTTGTTGCAATCCTGGAACACTGGCATTAGAGGAGCCCAAACACCCTTTTCAAATGGACACTGGGGTGCAAAGTCAGGCCTTCATGTTTGTTTGAATGCACTTTAGCAAATTAAATGTCTTCCTAGCCTCTGCTTATTTGATTTTTTAAAATAGCTCTATGTGGAAGGTGATTAAAGATATGGTGCTGTGTATACATATTAAAGATATGTATACTAGGAATATAATTTCAAAATCCTGTCTCTGGACCATATGGTACATCCATGGGAACAATATTCTATCCAAAGAATAAATACCCTGTGTTCATAAAAAGAGGGTGTCTCTTCCATAGTTGGGCATGAGAAACCCATAGGCTGTCTCTAATAATTGTGGTTGAAGTGTGGGCTTCCAGTTTGAATGAGTGTTGGTTTGACTTTCCTTTCCTTTATATTTTGCAATTCCTTCTAGAAGCTTAAATTTAGTTGATCAATTCTTCCTCACTACAATCAGAGAGAGAGAGAGAGAGAGAGAGAGAGAGAGAGAGAGAGATGCAATTAGATGCTTAATTGGAGTTTGATGAGGTTGAGGGCTGCAGAGTTATAGCATGTGACTCTAGGTTCTTTCGGCACAGAACATCTTGCAGTGGAAGGCTGGGACTCTACAGGAGTCCTAAATCCACAGGCATTCTCTGAACTGCAAAGGTCCCCAGAGAGGTAAGCGCTGTGGACAGGACTTGAAGCAGGCTTGCTTGTCCTCAAAAGCAGGGAGCAGAGGTTGTTGGAGGCCAAGAGGAGTCAGAAGTGAGATGAGAACGTGAAGAGGGCAGCCAGGCGCTGAGCTGGGAATAGCACGGCGGTTTCAGTTTACTGCCTACATTGTTGTAGGACAGTGCAGAAGAAGCAGAAAAACTGTCAGATAAATGACAGCAGTGGTCGCCATAGCCACGAGGGTTCTGCCAGATTATCTGTGCTCCTACAAATTTGACAAACTGTCTTCATTAGCTAACTCTATGAGTGTTCACGGACTTGGAAATGTTGAAACTCACAGGGAGAAATGGAGAAAAGGGACAGTTATCTGTGAGATATAAATGAGTGAGGCGAGTCTAGAGAGGGTTAGGAGGAAGTAAGCCCAGTGGTCATTTCTGGCTCTATTACCAGCCATGACGGATGGGTTCAAAGAGGTAGGAGAAGAAGTAACTATTTTAAGCTGGCAATTAAGAAAATATGTCTAAGTAGAGGGAAAATGGCAGCGCAGATTTGTTGTTGATGTGTCCGATGAAGCAAAAACTGATTCACCTACAAACTGACACAGCTGCATTAATGTCCTGAAAATAGCAGTGTGTGTCCTGTGATGGAGCGCCCATCACCTGGGCTGTGCATGTAGGCTATTCCCCTTTGGCTGAGAATCTTTTCTACCTGGTTTCCTCCAAGGATTGCTGAATCATTGTCGTCTATTGTCTACTAAATGAGCATTAAAATGCCAATTTGCTGTTTGGAGTTTGGTCCTCTGTTCATCGGGCAATAGTGAGGTAGATTAACCTTATGCTTATAAAATTTCCTCTTGTATTTTGTGTGGATTTTTTTTTAATGCCAAGTGTAATTGCTGTGATTTGCCCAATTGCTTTCATGTACATGCAGTGAGACAGGTTTATGATACTGGGATATACGAGTCACTGAGCAAAATTAAGCCTTCATTATCCAAGTCTATGACTGCAGCTCAGTTCGAAGAAGAAATGCAGGTGGGAGAAATTTTATTCTGAACTTAAAGAGACCTTGCCTTACACAGACTTATCCTAAAAATATCTCATTACATCAAAACCATTGCGTTTACTTATGCTTCCTCTGCATTTTCTTTCACTGATATTTGCTGAACATCAAGATTGTTCAGTGTGAAGAAATGCATTCCCTTGTAGGTTTAAAATTAAAACATATTTCCAATTTTTACTTTGAAGAAAGCAAAGTCAAAGTTAAGTGAGTTTCTTGTCCTTAGAAAAGCAAGAGTCATGTACACATTAAAAGACAAGGTAGAGAGCCAAAACTCATTTAATAAAAGCAATTCTCTCTCTCTCTCTCTCTCTCTCACACACACACACACACACACACACACACACTCTCACACACACATACACACAGCCCCTTAAAGGTTGTATTCTGCAAATGGGTCTCTTTACAAGTCCTTTGATGTTCTATACTTGAGTCAACAACTCTTGGTATTGCCTATAAATGGACATTATGAATTATGATCTTGAATTCTGATATTCTTGGTATAAGGAACAATGGGCTGAGCATGAGAGAGACCTGCAGAAGAACTCCTGTGAGCAAAAATCCCAAATAAGATATTTGAGAGAAAGAATAGGTTCAATTTGATTAATGAAGCAAAGACATCTATTTGATATTTCCTAATCTATGTCAAGACATGTTAATTCTACTAAACAAGAAGATAGATAGAACTCATGTATGTTGATATGGGGTAAACAAGCAAGCACTTATTATATAAGAATATCTTAAAGTTCCCAGAAGTAGAAGAAATTTGCTCCCTGTAGTAATTATGGAAAATACTGCATTAGCAGTACCCTTATATACTCACTTAAAATATATTAAATATTTTAATGCATTAATATTAAAAACATGACACAGGCTAAATTGAGTAGTGAGAGGAGAGAGAATTTATGAAGTATATAAATTATCACATGCCTATGGGAATACACAAAGTTTGGAAGAAGTGTGGTCTAATGGTTCTATTCTGTTCTTGGCAAATTGAGATTCCCTAAACCTTGGTATGTTAAGATTAACTGTGACTGTAAATATTAATGCAAGATCTTGATTTTTCTACATTTCTCTACAGTGCACGAGCTAATGTCTGTATCATCAATACAGATTTGATATGAAAGGTAGAGTTCTTATTAAAGGTACACAATCAGTGTATGGTTAATGACAATGACTATGTCAAGATGGTATGCAAAATGTAAAGACGTGGACTAGTAATGAGGAAGAGAAGAGAGAAAAGTGAAATATAATTTGTATTTCTTAATCCTAGAACAAGACAGTTTGACCTCCAGCTTATAAGTAACACACACACACACACACACACACACACACACACACACACACACAGAGAGAGAGAGAGAGAGAGAGAGAGAGAGAGAGAGAAACACAACCTGCTGTGTCTGTTTTTGTTTTGTCAAGCCTTTCACCTTGGAGATGGTCAACAGGGAAGACCAACATCATCCTTTCTCAACCATTACCTACCCTGGCTAGCTGCCTTGGAAGTTTTGCTCTTGCTCTCTCTTGCTCTCTCTCTCTCTCTCTCTCTCTCTCTCTCTCTCTCTCTCTCTCTCTCTCTCTCTCTCTCTCGCACACACACACACACACACACTCACAGATAGAAACACAACCTGCTGAGTCTGTTTTTGTTGTTTGTGATTCTATGGTTTCAGGGCTGGCCTCTTTGCATTGGACAGCCAGTAGGGGGCCTACTCTTGGTAGAAGGAACTAACACAGAGTGTCTGATGATGAGTGAGACCTCCAGAAGGAATTCTGTGAGCAAACATATCAAGATTGGATGTTTGAGGGCAAGGAAATGTCATTTTCTCTATGACTTGGAGTCTCTTATCTACTTATCTATCTATAAGAGTAGCTAAAATTCTAGGTTGAATGGGAAATAATGCTCTGAGAGGCAAGTTAAGAGAGCTTGGCTGCAACTACACAAGTGAACAGGGTCCTCTTGAAACTGCCAAGGTCACCTTGGAACTGTTCTGGCCGGTCATGCTATTTAAGTAGGCATCACTGGTCTATGAACAATACTGAGATTAACAGTAAGGGAGAACACAGGATCACACGCTGCTGGATGTGCCTGTAAGGGCACACAGATATGCTGCTTGCATTCTTTGACGTGGCTTTGCATTTTCTCTCTGACTTGCCATGCACTGGGGTGACTTCTCTAGGTGTGTTCAAAGGAAGCTGTCACTATTCCACTCGGCCTGGGAGGTTAGAAAGTTCCGAAGATAAGAAACTGTTCCTGATGTGCAATGCACCATGAAATATGTTTGAAAATAATGTTGTTAATGACAATTATCATCAAAAATTTGCTCTCCTCAAATACATTTTTCATAGTTTCCAGGCCAACAAAAGTGCCTTGGATTGAAATTTCAGACACTTGGCTAACTGTGTGACAGACAAGAGGGCATGCTTAATGTGTACACCCACACTTGAAAGCACACCTTCACATATAATAGCCTGTATAGAGACTGTATCTGCACACTAGTCACAGGAATAGACAGGACTTGCAGCCCATGTGGCTGCTGTGTATTAGCAAATAGTGGCCACGTCTTTGGGCCTTAAATACTTCTTGAAATGTTCTCCTGATGGAGTCTAAAAACAAAACACAACAAAAGATAAAAATCTATAACTCTGACACTGGGGATACGGCTCAATAATGAAGGGCTTGCTTAACAAGCGTGAATCCCTAGATTCAATACCTATTACACACACACATACACACACACACAACACACACACACCAAAAAACCCAATAAATAGTAAGTAAATAAATAAAAGGAATAGATAAACAATATCCTCCTAAACCTTTAGTTTTTAGAGACTAAAGAAAAAGATACAAGAGAAAAACTAAAATAATCAGAAGAAGTGCACATACATGTCCATGCATGTACATACACACACACACACACACACACACACACACACACACACACACACACACACATGTAAAATGAGAACGGTTAACTGGACAATTAACCTATAGGCCCATTGGCCATGCCTTTCAGTGAGGCTCCTCCTGATTCCAAGCCCAAACGTATATTCCCTTCTCTATCTATACTTTTCATTTTGGTAAGCTAGCAGCAATTCTGCAATTAGTAATGCATTTAGGTTAATAAGCTTCCTCTGGGAAGGCTAAGGGCTAAAAGTAACTCACTGTTGATACAAATTTCTTTAATCAGGGCCTTCCATTCCCCACTCTTTCCTTTTTTGCCAAAGCAGACCGTAGTCATTGAGGAGAGAGGAAGCTGCCATTTTTTTTTTCCATTTTTTATTAGGTATTTAGCTCATTTACATTTCCAATGCTATACCAAAAGTCCCCCTTACCCACCCACCCCCACTCCCCTACCCACCCACTCCCCCCCTTTGGCCCTGGCGTTCCCCTGTACCGGGGCACACAAAGATATGTGCCAGCCCCAGTGGCACTATAAACTTTATCCCATTAACCTTCACAATAAGTTTGCAGGGTAGATGCCATCTTATTGTACCCTAGAGAAGTTGAGGCATGAAATGGTTTAAGAACTTGGCTAATACCCTGTCAAGCAAAAGGGGTGAGTTCAAATCTGGAACTCCCATTGGGACTTTGATTGGAGGAAGGAATAAAGGACTCAGCAGACATAGCTGAGATTTTTCAGTGTGGATTTCTTGAATCCCTTTGATTGCTAGAGACATACAAATCCTCAATGAGTTAGACAATAAACATTTTATTTATTCACTTAATAATTAAATATGGATGGTCAACACCTTGGGATAGTACCATATCCTATATATTCTCTTTTTTTCTATGAATGTAAACTTATTAGAAAAATTTACAAATGATTCACAGTAAGATATTAACAAAAGTGACTAACAAAAAATGCTATAATAAAGGTTGTATGGATATAAAGTCTCTGAAAAATCACTTAGTGTACCTTTGCCTCTTCATTGAAAGAAACACTCTATGACTTCTCATTGGTATATCCAAATCAGCAGTATCAGCGCTGGTTCACTTCAGTCATTAATTATAGTAGGCTTCCCTGATCATATGAATGGCGGCTGCTCCTGACTGGTGGACAGCATAGGGATCATTTGTATACATTTCAATGATGACTCACATTATGCATTGGATGATGTGGGTAAGATGCATGAGTCCATCATGCTCCTCAAGATGGCACAGAATTCAAGAGTTATGAGCTATTTATATTGTTTCTAGAACTTTCTATGGAATGTGGAGCACAGTTAACACTGACAGACAAAGGGAAATAAGATAAGGTAGATCAGTGTAAATGATGTGAAAGTAGAAGTTAATATCAGATAATAGCTGACATAAGGAATGGGGGCAAAGTGATAGAGACTAATTTAATACTGAGCAGCAGCCCTCTCTGAATGGAGACTTCACAGACAAGGGATATTTCCTGTAAGGAAGTGTACAGAAAGAATGCTCCAGCACAGGGAAGGGAAAATGAAAGGCACTGGGTACATAGTATAACCTGAAGTCCAGTGTAAGGGATCTCATGAAAAAGGCTATGGCAAAAAGTTGCACAGATGCATCTGACAGCTTAGGACAGGTATTTAATTATTGTTTTTCTAAACTGGAGGTAGAACCCACTGGAAGACATTTGTAGGAAGGAAAGACACTCTGATGGTCATGTTAGGAACATAATGGTTGTGGGGCTGGTAAGGTTCAGTGGTGCCTTATGCTCATTCCAAAGGGATATGTGAGAGGCACATGGCCTTGGAAGGGTTGAGGATTCTCTATACATATTAGTGCTTAAATGGTTTGATGCAGTGAATGACGTGAGCTAGGTGGAGGAGAGAGAAATAAGAGTGATGAGAAATTTGAGTAAGCTAAAGGAATGGTTGTTGTTTCTAGTTGGGGATGGATGTCAGGAAGTTTGAAAAGTGTAAGCGATGGTTGAGAAAGCAAGCTTTAAAAATAAAACTAGTTAAGAAGGAAGATCCAATAATCTTTCAGGGTTGACATTTAAGCTGGGGAGACACCAAGACAGAGAATGCTTGTTAAGGGCACCCAATAAGATCCTTGTAGAATAGGGAAGAATAGCTTCAGAATTTAGGAATAAATTAATAGCAATAAGAATAGCTTCAGGACCCCACCAACTAGATAGCATCCAGCAGAAAGGAAGGGGTCAGTGAAGGACACCATTGGAGCTGCAAAGAAAAAGAAAAATGTGCCTAGAAAGTAACATAAGTGTTCCAGGAGGAACAACATGGCCATCTGTGTTGATCCCTCTCATAGAACAAAGAGATTCACAGATTCTACTCTAGGGAGGTGTCTAGTGCCCTGAGCCATTTCAGTAGAGAGAGATAGAGCAGAGGCTTGCTGGGCCATGTCCTAGGAAAATATATTGAGTTTGAATGGAGGCAGAGACTGGGTAAATATTTTATGATACTCTTCAGAGATATAACAAGGAACTGAGGTGGTACTCAGAGGAAACTTGCAGCTAAAGAGGTGGTTTCTTTTGGGTTGTGTTGTTGTTCTTTAAAATGTGAGGTTCCTCAAACAGCGTTTGTTGATGAGGAGGAGCACAAGACAGCGTGAGGCAACATCTGGAGTAGTGTAGCCCTCCACAGCTGGCCAAGAGAATGGGCTCTACTGCTCATGATGGAGGATGACACATGACTGGTTGAGACACAGCATCCCATTCAGCAGATACAGGAGTGGTGTGTACAGCTGTCGTTGACAGCTTCCTGCATGTAGAAGTTGGAAGAAGAGCTTCATTCAGTGTGCTTCCATTTTCTTGAGAGTTTATAAAATGTTGAATTGGCATATGAGGATATAGAGGAAGAAATGTGGAGGCGGGATGAGTTATCAAATGTGGCAGTCAAATCTACTAGGATTACTCGAAAGACTTAGGTGCCAACAGAATCTTAACATCCAGGCAAGGCATTCTCTTATAACAGTAGGCATAAGACATAATCTATGAAGAAATACAATTCAGAGATTAAAAACTGACTTGCTACTTACATATATTGTGCTATAATAGTCATGCATATTCATTGAGTACACTTTGCATACATTATATTTTATTTAATCCTTCCAATTTCATGAGGTAGATCCTATTACAGTATCCATTTACAAGTGAGGTAGTTTCGGGTTGGAGAAGGAAAATGATCTAGAGAGGATCCTAAAGCTAATAAATTAGTGCAGATGCAGAAAGACACCCTGCTTAATGATAAAGCTGACCTCACACTTCACAACCAACTCCCTCCCTAGAGCTCAGCAAAATTGTGGATATGAACATGTACTTGTGGCCTTTTAAAACTGCACATCATGAGTAACATTAGAGAAATAAAAGGGCATATATGAGGGTTTTATCTGTTTCCCTCTACCATCCACAGTTTTGTGATTACTAGAAGATAGCCAGAGGTTGGCTAGATCATCTCTGGGGGCAGAACTGCATCTGTGTGTGACAGCACACACATACATACACACTCTCCTGTCATCTGCTGAATGAAAACCTTTGTCTTGTTTCTCTTTTAAATGTATTCTCAGCCTCAGAGACTCTAGATTGCTCAAGGGATCATCACAAATCATCTCAGGGTTTTTTCATCTGTTGTCAGAACTTTGCCATGGATTTATAAGTGATAGGGAAACAACTTTTTCCTATGGAGAGAGCTGGATGTGTGGCTGGCTCAGTGGAGAAAGGACCAGGATGAGAGTAAGGTGCTCCACAAGATCATAGAAAGGGCCTTGGAACAGGTCCTTGGCCTCTCCCACACCAGAGGCAGCTCTGAACACTACCTGTGTAGAGTTGGCTCTTGTGGAGTCCCAGAAAGTTATGCAAAATGATATCATGGGGTCTCAATACCCTACCCTGAGCCTGGCTTCAGGTCTGAGGGTAGAAGGTAAAGCAAGGGAAGGCGAATCAGTTACGAAGCCCTGTGTGTTTGCTCTGCTTTAATAATTGGCTGATTATGTTCCAGTTTTATTTGGTTTCACTGGCAATCACATTGAGAACGGTAACGCCACCCTCACCTTATAATTACCATTAATTCCTTCCCTTTGCTCTGCAGAGTGAGGACAAGGTTGGCAGAGAAGCCATGGCAGAGAATCTGACTATTGTTCTATGCATATGTATGAAGCAAGGGTGGCCAAGGATCTGAGCAGAGATGTTTGGTGGAGAGGTACAGGAGCAAGAGGAAAGGAAGAGGGCTGAGAGACAGAAAGAGAAGGGAGATACCTTGAATTGAAGACAAAGGCAAATGGAGGAAAGTGTTGAAGTCAGCACAACAGCCTGCTAGCTTAATTACCATAATGATGTAAAATAGTCCAATCAGCAATCTGGGGCTAATCTTTCATGTATTACAGGTCTCTCCTTCGTAGAGCTTCACAGCTTAAATGCATTTTTAATGAAGATATTTGAGGCAAGCAGATAATTTCTCAGTCTTTCCAGGAGGGAATCAGAGCACATTAAATGGGCTGTTCCTCTTCCCTGTAGCTGTAGCTGTCCAGGGTTCTTGCTTTGTCTGGCACACAGAAGCCAATCATTTTCCAAATTGGGTGGTACTTCTCTGCACTCTCTTGCCCTCCTTGAACAGTAGCTAGGGTGTGTGTGTTCACCCTCAGGACTGGCAGCCAGCGAGAACTGTGGCTGGTTACAAGGAGCTTTTGCTTCACACCCAAGGGGTACCTGGATCTCCTCCCTGACAGGAAGGGAGGGACCTGAGAAACTTGGCCTCATGCTATCTTAGCCTGGGCCTGATGCTATCTCAGCCAGCCAGAAAAGCACCAATTCTTGCTGGCTCCACACTAACAGATCCCACTGGGAGTATGTTGTAAGTGCTCATCTGTGAACCTGATACATTTGTTTGCTAGAAGGGTTCACTCTAGCCTTGTCTGTAGTTCTGAACCATCCCTTTTGAGCCAGGGAAACCCATCATCATGGTTCTGGTGTCCAAGGGCTCATATTAGTCTATGTGTGTGTCGGTATGCACATACATACATACATACATACATACACACACACACTCACACACACACATACACACATACACATATAATGTTCAATTTGATTCAAACACACACATACACACACACATATAATGTTCAATTTGATTCAAACACACACATACACATACACACACACACACACACACACACACACACACACACACACACACACACGTGTACTGGTGTTTTAGGCCTTATGGTCCAAATGTCTAAAACAGCTGCATTGAGCAATCCAAATTAGATATTTTTACAGTAGCCCCACACAAGGACCTAGTTAAAGGCACAGGTTAAAGGAAAGACAGCACACTATGCAGATGTGCATGCTGAACTGGCAGCAACAGCTTCCAAATGGCTTCTTAATTTGGAATTCTATCCTAGCATCCAAAACTTTGATTGTCCTCTTGTTACTGCCACTGAACTGCAGGAAGCACAATCGAGTCTTCAGAGGTGTGCAGCCAGATCAGCAGTTCCTCCCTCTCCTGCCCCTGCTCCCCACTAACCCTCCTGGCTTCCAACCGCACACATCTAATTAATGAAATAATGTAAGGCACAGAAGCACTCAACTGTTTTTTTTGTTTTTTGGGTTTTTTTTGGTTTGGTTTTTTTTGTTGTTGTTGTTTTTTTGTTTTTGGTCTCAAAAAATGGATGACACACATATGTAATACTAAGTCTTAGGCCTCCTTGAAGTCAGACCTTTACTGATTTCCTTCTAGGTGTTTCTTAAGGCAACTGCCCATGCTCTGAACACTCGCTGGAGCCTAATTAGATTTAACAGCAAATATTCAATGTGAAAGAAAAATGCCTTTTTCTCATTCTCCCCTTTCTGTGGTTGGCAGGATGATGGCAATTTAAGCACCAAGACTTGATGATAAGAGGATATCAAAACTGTAGGTGGAAGCTGGGCCCTCATTAAGTAGGGATTAAAAACTGCCTACTGTTTGTTCAGTTTAAGATTTCTAGCAGGAACTTTTTATCCCACATGTCATTGTCTTTATTTCATCTGTTGTTTTGTTCAACTCCTCATTCATCCAGTCACTCACTCACTCATTCATTCATTCACTCTACTTTTAGTTTTCCAAGTTTCCTGGCTGCTTTAATATTCTCTTGCCTTGGCTGAGATGCATACTGGAAACAATAGAATGAGCAATGAGATGCTGGAATTCATAATAATTTTTTAATATTTGAGTCCTGTATGTTGCCACCCATCACTAAAGCAAGACTTCTCCTCGTTTTATCCTGGCCATGTGGACAGCACAGCATTCCCTATTGTCTTAGTTTCTAGTGCTGTGATAAAACACTATGACCAAAAGCAAGTGGGGGAGGAAAAGGCTTATTTCATCTTACACTTAATTACAGGTAACAGTGATCCAGGCAGGGAAGAAAGAATTCAAGCATGGCAGGAACCCAAAGACAGGATACCTTAGAAGAGTGCTATAAGCTGGGTGTGGTGGCACACACCTTTAATTGCAGCACTGGGGAGGCAGAGACAGGCAAATTTCTGAGTTCTAGGCCAGCCTGGTCTACAGAATGAGTTCCAGGACAGCCAGGGCTATACAGAGAAACTTTGTCTCGAAGAAGAAGAAGAAGAAGAAGGAGGAGGAGGAGGAGGAGGAGGAGGAGGAGGAGGAGGAGGAGGAGGAGGAGGAGGAGGAGGAGGAGGAGGAGGAGGAAGAGGAGGGGAGGGGAGGGGGTGGGGGAGGGGGAGGGGGAGGGAGAGGAAGAGTGTTATAATGATGGGCTTGCAAAATCATGGCTTGCTCAGCCTGATTTCCCATACAAACCAGCATCACTCTGTAACTCCTTCCATGGGTGTTTTGTTCCCAATTCTAAGAAGGGGCAAAGTGTCCACACTTTGGTCTTTGTTCTTCTTGAGTTTCATGTGTTTTGCAAATTGTATCTTATATCTTGGGTATTCTAAGTTTCTGGGCTAATATCCACTTATCAGTGAGTACATATCATCTGAGTTCTTTTGTGATTGGGTTACCTCACTCAGGATGATGCCCTCCAGGTCCATCCATTTGCCTAGGAATTTCTTAAATTCATTCTTTTTAATAGCTGAGTAGTACTCCATTGTGTAAATGTACCACATTTTCTGTATCCATTCCTCTGTTGAGGGGCATCTGGGTTCTTCCCAGCTTCTGGCTATTATAAATAAGGCTGCTATGAACATAGTTGAGCATGTGTCCTTCTTACCAGTTGGAACATCTTCTGGATATATGCCCAGGAGAGGTATTGCAGGATAGTACTATGTCCAATTTACTGAGGAACCACCAGACTGATTTCCAGAGTGGTTGTACAAGCTTGCAATCCCACCAATAATGGAGGAGTGTTCCTCTTTCTCCACATCCTCGCCAGCATCTACTCTCACCTGAATTTTTGATCTTATTGGGAAAGGATCTTTACCTATCCTAAATCAGATAGGGGACTAATATCCAATATATATAAAGAACTCAAGAAGGTGGACTCCAGAAAATCAAATAACCCCATTAAAAATGGGGCTCAGAACTAAACAAAGAATTCTCACCCGAGCAATACCGACTGGCTGAGAAGCACCTGGAAAAATGTTCAGCATCCTTAATCATCACAGAAATGAAGACATTTTCTTAATGAAGATTTTCTCTTTCCAGAGATGTTGAGGTTTGTGTCAAGTTGACAAAAACCAATCAGAATATCCAGTTATAAAGACTTAGCTGCTTAGTTTGTTTTTGTGGAATCAAAGTAAACTTAAAGTATCTTGTGGATAATACATTTTGCATTTTCTGATCAAAGTATAAAGAGTTAAAATTATGTTAAAAACGCATTTATTTTATAATTCAGAAATAAACTTGATATAATATATGCATATATATGAACATTATGTCTTAACACAAAAGAGACAGGGTACTTATAGAATAATGCTATAAAAATCTTGCTCCAGTTTTTCAATTTGACTATATTATTTTGGTTAAAATTTCAAGTTGCTAATTCTATATCTAACATTAAGATGTGTCTGCCGAGTTCATTGTTAGATATAAGATCTTACAATTATGGAACTTATTACATGTCGAATGGTTGCAACTAATCTTATAATTAGTCTTATAATTCTCCATTTCTCATTTATTTCAATCTATCTTTCTGCCATATTGAAAACCAAAGTACTTGCTAATATACAATGTTTGTCTACTAAGTTTAATAGAGATGTCACCTGTATGGTCCATATGCTCACACACATGCGAATGCACACACACACACACACACACACACACACACACACACACACATAAATGCACATTTCTATTCACAACTAATTATATTTTCTTTTACCTAGTATGGTACATGCCTCATGTTACATATGAAAGAATCATAAGTTTACAAATAGTATTTTCCTTAAAAGGTTTTCTGTTCCTTTTATGCATAAATGTCTGGGACAGAGGCTCTACCCAGCAGCTGACTCAGACAGATGCAGACACCCACAACCAAACAGTGGATGGAGTTTGGGGACTCTTATGAAAGGAGGAAGGATTGACATTGCAAAGTGTATAGGAACTCTATAGGAATTCAAGAGAGTCAACTAACCTGGAGCCTTAGGGGTCTCAGAGACTGAACCATCAGTCAAAGAACATACATGGGCTGGATCTAGGCCTCTCCATACACATGTAGCAGATGTGCAGCTTGTTCTTCATGTGGGTCCCAAACAACTGGAGCAGGGGGTAGGGGGTTTTCCCAAAAGCTGTTTCCTGTCTGTGGGGTATGTTCTTCTATCTGGGTTGCCTTGTCTGGCCTCAGTAGGAGAGGATGTGCCTAGCCCTGCAGAGACTTGATGTGTCAGGGTAGAAGAATACCCAGGGAAGCTCCAACCTGCTCATAGAAGAAGGGAACTGAGATGAAGGAAGGATTGTAGGAGGGGATGACCAGGAGGTAGCAGTGAGCAGGATGTAAAGGGTATAGGTAAAAGCAAAAGTCTGGGACAAAAAAATTACTATATATTTAGAGAAGCGAGAAAATTTTATTAATAATGAATGGAATAAAAGGTAATAGAAACACATATAATTTCCATATTTAGCTTAACACGCAAAGACTTTAACATAATTAAGATTAATTTGCATGTTAGTTAAAATTTTACAGTAGAATTATCTATATATAATATATGCTATATAATAACAAGTTGCTAGAAATCAGAATGACAAGTTTATGATAGAAGCTAACATAAAATTATACTTTAGAAATGAGTTTTATCAGGAGAGAGACAAGTATGGAGGTGGGGGTCCATGACCTGGCCTTGAGAGGAGAGTACAATATGAGAGATAATAAATCACACCAAAGTCAGCATGATTGGAACTTGAGGTAGAAAAGCAATTAAGAGGGACAGAGCATCACTTCAGAGACAACACAATATGACTTTAACAGGAAGGAGAGGGTTTCTTTTAAGAAGGATTGAGACTTTATTTAGAGAGATAGCTTAAGGCTGGAAAGATGGCACAAAGCTTTATAGCATTTGCCATTCTTACAGAAGACCTAGATTTAACTCTGAGCACCAACATGGTGGTTCAAAACAACCAGGAACTCCTATTCTCAAGGATCCTACACCATTTTCTGGCCTTCAGGCACACATGTGGTACATACATGTAGGTAAATCACTCAAACATATACATTAAAATAATATAATCAAAGAAAGAGGAATAGCATAAAGAAAAAGAAAGCAATACTGATAGATAGATAGATAGATAGATAGATAGATAGATAGATAGATAGATAGATAGATAGACAGACAGACAGGATATGAGAGAGAAAAGTAAAAATTACCTTTCTTTTATATTTCTCCAGAGGAGGTGACCTGTTCAGAGCTCAAAGCCAGCTTTAGAGTAAGCATCAGAGTTGGTTTATTCTGATTGGCAAAGTAAAGGAAGAATATTTGTTGGCAAATTCATGTTATTTTCTTTTCTTTTTTCCAGAGCTGAGGACCAAACCCAGGGCCTTGCGTTTGCTAGGCAAGCACTCTACCACTGAGCTAAATCCCCAACCCCTATTATTTTCATAATAGATAAAGGTTAAACTGCAGAAGAGACATGACTTGATTTCTAGGAGACAGAGAGGCATCTAGTGAATCTGTAATCCATATTATCATATACTATAGGCATATATAATATGTCATATAACTATATAATACTTAGCACATATATTCTCATTTCAAAAGAGCTCATTAACTAATATAAAATTTTATTGAAAATAAAATTCAAAATGATAAAAATATACATGTAAAGAAAATGGTGCCATATCCAAAATTGTTTGGGCCAAAAGTTTTAAATGAAAAATTAATGAATTTTTATAAATAGATGACTTTTTTTTATTAGGTATTTTCCTCATTTACATTTTCAATGCTATCCCAAAGGTCCCCCATACCCACCCCCCAATTCCCTACCCACCCACTCCCCCTTTTTGGCCCTGGCGTTCCCCTGTACTGGAGCATATAAAGTTTGCAAGTCCAATGGGCCTCTCTTTGCAGTGATGGCCGATTAGGCCATCTTTTGATACATATGCATCTAAAGACAAGAGCTCCCGGGTACTGGTTAGTTCATATTGTTGTTCCACCTATAGGGTTGCAGTTCCCTTTAGCTCCTTGGGTAATTTCTCTAGCTCCTCCATTAGGGGCCGTGTGACCCATCCAATAGCTGACTGTGATCATCCACTTCTGTGTTTGCTAGGCCCCGGCATAGTCTCACAAGAGAGAGCTATATCTGGGTCCTTTCAGCGAAATCTTGCTAGTGTATGCAATGGTGTCAGCATTTGGAAGCTGATTATGGGATGGATCCCTGCATATGGCAATCACTAGATGGTCCATCCTTTCGTCACAGCTCCAAATTTTGTCTCTGTAACTCATTCTATGGGTGTTTTGTTCCCATTTCTAAGAAAGGGTAAAGTGTCCACACTTTGGTCTTTGTTCTTCTTGAATTTCATGCGTTTGGCAAGTTGTATCTTATATCTTGGGTATCCTAAGTTTCTGGGCTAATATCCACTTATCAGTGAGTACATATTGTGCGAGTTCCTTTGTGATTGGGTTACTTCACTCAGGATGATAACCTCCAGGTCCATCCATTTGCCTAGGAATTTCATAAATTCATTTTTTTAATAGCTGAGTAGTATTCCATTGTGTAAATGTACCACATTTTCTGTATCCATTCCTCTGTTGAGGGGCATCTGGGTTCTTTCCAGCTTCTGGCTATTATAAACAAAGCTGCTATGAACATAGTGGAGCATCAACATTCTGTATGTATGCATGTATGTAACTGTAATTACTTATGTGTGTGTGCATGCATGCCTGCCTTCATACACATATGTGTTCAGTACAGAGTCAGTGTTGGCTTCCTCAGTTGCTTTCCCCATTGTTGCAGAGACAGGGTCTGTCACTGAATCTAGTTTGGATAAGCAGGCTACCAGCTAGCTCTTCTCCTCTGTCCTTCTCTCCATCACTGGTATTACAAGGATGCATGGACACACCAACATTTTCCATGGATGCTGGGGAACTGATCTCAGGTTCCTAGGCTTGCACAGTAAGTAAGCACTTTTGGCTAAGCCATCACCTCAGTACCTCTGTCAGCATTTGACTTGCCACGTATTTAAATTCCATTTAACTTCCACTCTGCAACTAAAATGAGGGAACTCCTTGAAGACCCATGATGGTCAAACACGGCTAGCAGGGTGTGTTACCAGTCCTGCAGCGGAGATTCTCAGATACCTCTTGGACCTATGTTTGTTGTTCAGATGATTCTTTTAATGGGATTCAAACATAACCAAGCTGAGTGCTACAGTCTCCAGAGTAACAGCAAAGTTTGACCAACAACAAATTTATGGCATCTGCCACATATGGGCTATTGTCTGAGCAGGAAACTTGGGCAGAGAGTTGTATCTTTAACAACTTGTCAGGAGTCAACATTATACTTAGGTGGGGTTTTGCAGCCATAGGTCCTTGTAATGGTTTGTGTGTATTCTTCTCTCTCAGCCTCTGTCCTTTTTAATTTTAACATATTAGAAGTTCTTCCTGGTGTTGACCATGAGGTCTTGAAAAATTCTGACAGACTTTCTTAACCTTGCAGGCAGCTCCAGCACTCTAGCTGAGGGCTGTTGTCTTCTGGTAATGGGACTCTATTTACTACACTTCTAGGTTGCTTTGGTACAATAGCTTTGGTGGCATCTGGACCCATCCTTGAGGGGACTAAGCTCAAGGCTATGTATGGTACCTGGGATTTGGGCTGTGGTGGCTGAACCTGAGCCTACAGTTTCTGTGTTTCTAGCTATCATGTCCACGAAGGCCATGTGGCTGAAATGCCTGGTGTGGATCGTTCAGACATGGGGTTCAGGCCTAAATGCCATCTGCTGACAGAGTGCTTCTTGCTGTGGGGTCTTTATTAGCTATGTAATATGTTAAATATAGAGTGTGGACCCAAACACCACTTAGAAACATCCAGGAGAATTTTTTTTCTTGTCTCTAGACACTGCCATGTTGTCCCCTAAAATCAACCATCAAAACATGCCTAAGAAACTGAGAGTAAGATTGACAAAGAAATAAAGCATAAGTATTTCAGTAGTAAGTTAAAGTCTGTAAAATGAGTCAAAGACATCTCTCCTCACAGGACCAATATGTCTGCATCTGTTTCCTCCAGTAATGACTGGATCCTAGAGTGTCCTTTCCAGTTCCCTCCATGGCCTGGACCTGTGATGGCTCTCTTGCATCTGTATGGCTCTACCTAGGTTTATGGCTTCCTATACAAAACTGTAGCATTCTCTCTCCCACTACTCCTATCAGGGGTTATTTAGAATGAGTCTTAGATATGCTGGGACAATCTATTCACCATTTTCCAATCTTTGGTATGTGGTTGATACATATATTGTTTTATTTACTTTGCCATAAAGTGTTAACCTTCACTTTGTATACTACAAATACTCCTGGTATTTCTATGTATATTTTAGTAGCCCACAGTCTTTTTCTCCTGAAAATTGCCAGGTACCTTTTTTAATATACCTTTTATTAAAAATTAAATTGCATATATTTTTATTATCTACTAAAATATGGATTATCCAGCCTCCCCTCATTTTTGCCTCTGAACTCCAAAAAGTCAATGTGCCTTGGTAAGGTTGAATCATCCCTTGTTAACTTCCTTGTCATTTTAGTGGGACCTGGGAGGTTTTCTTCCTACTATGAGATGACCTTGTTTCCTCATTGAGACTTGTCTCCTAACTAACCTGCAGTTCTGATCTTGTTCAGTATCATCCTTCCATTCAGGTGTATGCCTCAAAGATCCTGTTGGTATTTTCTAAAAAGGAAAAATAAATAAATATATGATAGATAGAGACATACATACATACATAGATACATACTACATAGATATATAGATACATTGATATAATAGATATGTCTAGATAGATAGATAGATAGATAGATAGATAGATAGATAGATAGATAGACATAGAGACATAGATACATAGATGCATAGATGCTTAGATACATAGAAGGATAAATAGATAGATGGCTAGATAGTCATAGATACATAGATACATACATACATTGATATAATCGATACATACATCTATCTATCTAGATATACATAGATATATATAGATGCACAGATGCCTAGATATATAGACATAGATAGATAGATAAATAGATAGATAGAGAGAGAGAAAGAGAAAGAGAGAGAAAAAGAAAGATAAGATGAAGAAACAGTGAAAATACCACTTGTGAGCCCAAGTTCCTTAGTGCTCTGCCTAAAACATGGGTCAGCAGAGTTCCAAAGCATGTTTCTGTAGAATTCTACATCTTTCATTATGTGTCCTGATCTCCACTGGTTTTGGAGATTTGAGTTTTAGAGAACTACTTGATTTTCTTTTTTTTTTCCCATTTTTTATTAGGTATTTAGCTCCTTTACATTTCCAATGCTATACCAAAAGTCCCCCATAGCCACCCACCCCCACTCCCCTACCCACCCACTCCCCTTTTTTGGCCCTGGCATTCCCCTGTACTGGGGCATATAAAGTTTGCGTGTCCAATGGGCCTCTCTTTCCAGTGATGGCCACCTAGGCCATCTTTTGATACATATGCAGCTAGAGTCAAGAGCTCAGGGGTACTGGTTAGTTCATAATGTTGTTCCACCTATAGGGTTGCAGATCCCTTTAGCTTCTTGGGTACTTTCTCTAGCTCCTTCATTGGGGACCGTGTGATCCATCCAATAGCCGACTGTGAGCATCCACTTCTATGTTTGCTAGGCCCAGGCATACTCTGACAAGAGACAGCTATATCAGGGTCCTTTCAGCATAATCTTGCTAGTGTATGCAATGGTGTCAGCATTTGGAAGCTGATTATGGGATGGATCCCCGGATATGGCAGTCTCTACATGGTCCATCTTTTTATCTCAGCTCCAAACTTTGTCTCTGTACCTCCTTCCAAGGGTGTTTTGTTCCCACTTCTAAGGAGGGGCATAGTGTCCACACTTCAGTCTTCATTTTTCTTGAGTTTCATGTGTTTAGGAAGTTGTATCTTATATCTTGGATATCCTAGGTTTTGGGCTAATATCCACTTATCAGTGAGTACATATTGTGTGAGTTCCTTTGTGAATGTGTTACCTCACTCAGGATGATGCCCTCCAGGTCCATCCATTTGGCTAGGAATTTCATAAATTCATTCTTTTTAATAGCTGAGTAGTACTCCATTGTGTAGATGTACCACATTTTCTGTATCCATTCCTCTGTTGAGGGGCATCTGGGTTCCTTCCAGCTTCTGGCTATTATAAATAAGGCTGCTATGAACATAGTGGAGCATGTGTCCTTCTTACCAGTTGGGGCATCTTCTGGATATATGCCCAGGAGAGGTATTGCTGGATCCTCCGGTAGTACTATATCCAGTTTTCTGAGGAACTGCCAGACTGATTTCCAGAGTGGTTGTACAAGCCTGCAATCCCACCAACAATGGAGGAGTGTTCCTCTTTCTCCACATCCACGCCAGCAAATGCTGTCACCTGAATTTTTGATCTTAGCCATTCTGACTGGTGTGAGGTGGAATCTCAGGGTTGTTTTGATTTGCATTTCCCTGATGATTAAGGATGTTGAACATTTAACTACTTGATTTTCATAGTGTTCTGTCTTCAATATCCCAGCCATTCCCCCAGTCATCAGAAGCTCCCACTCCATGATGACATGATGTTTTTTTAAGATTGACTATGAAAGCCTCGACCATTGCACCAAGCCGCAGATCAATCACAGCCACCGCACAGAGAAAATTACCATTTGGCAACATCTGTCATCTTTATAAGTGCTACCCACAGCTAACGCCACCTGAGCCAGCTGCCCTTGTTGCTTGCTTATTCCTTTCTTTAGTGAGTTTGCAAGTCAACTAAAGGTTTTGTTCATTTCTGTTGGGGAAGACAGGAGTACAGAAATGCTTCCACAAGAAAAAAACAGTTGCTTTTCTTGCCTGATGTGTCTGTAAGCCAACCCGACTCACCTCTGATTTTGTGACATTAACAAAGAACTGAACCTCTTCATGGTTATTTGTCAATCCACCTCTTTCCCTGTGCACCACTGATTTTGAAAAAAGGACAATATAGTCATGGAGAGTGGAAGTTGTTATCTGTCATGTAAGATGAAGCAAAAATAAACTCTGGCTGCACATCTGTGTTAACCTTGGGTCATAGAACCCTTACATCACAGCCCCACAACAGACTGATAGCTCACTCACTTGTACTCTTGGTCTGATTCTCCTGAGAGTCACTGCATTATACAGATTTCACATACCCCTTCCCACTCTAAACAGGAAGTCTCATCTGTAGTTGAACATATATTTTGTCTTAAAGTCAAGATATTTTATCAATGAGAAAGAAAAAATTTGCAGTCCCTAAACAGTGTGAGGTTAAAAGTTTATAAAAAAATAGAAAGTTTCTGAGTTCTAGAGTAGGGACAGCAAATGGGCTCATGGGCCAAATCAGCACCCTTCCTTCCTTCCTTCCTTCCTTCCTTCCTTCCTTCCTTCCTTCCTTCCTTCCTTCCTTCCTTCCTCCCTCCCTCCTTTCCTTCCTCTCTCCCTCCATCCCTCTTTCTTTCTTTCTTTCTTTCTTTCTTTCTTTCTTTCTTTCTTTCTTTCTTTCTCTCTCTCTCTCTCTCTCTCTCTCTCTCTCTCTCTCTCTCTCTCTCTCTCTTTCTTTCTCTCATGATCCTTGAAGTAATATGCTTTACATTTTAAATGATTGAAAACAAACCAAGAGAGGAATATTTCATAGCACATAAAAATAATATGAAATTCAACTTTTATTGGTCTCAAGTCAAGTTGCATTGGTGTATAAACACACTGATCCATTATATCTTGTCTATGGCTGCTTTGAAGTAGCGAAAGTGAGTATTTACAACAGAGATTGAGTGGGCTACTGCTTAGAGGAGTCAGTTTCCAGACATTGTTTTTCAAGCCATATTCTAGTGCAGAAACTGCCCTAACACTAGCTGCTTATTAGCAATCTGGTTAAATCATACCGCTGTGCAAACTGGTGGCACTCTGCACGATTTCTCAGAGACACTATTCATCTGAAACCTTAGGCCAGTCCCCTTCAACCCCTCTCTTACTCTCTATTATTTTCTAGTATAGCTTTGGAAAAACTTCATGCTCCAGCCTTCCCTTGGCACCTCACACCTTTTCAACAGCTGATTTCATGTTTTGTTTCACATGGAGAAAATTAGGCTACTGTGCATTGCTCCATTAAGGGGTTGTCTCTTCTCTTCCCTCCATCTAATACTGCCTTCCCTACTTTTAAAATATTTCCACTCAGGCTTCATGCCATAGCCTTCCCTATGTCATTTATTTCTCTTAAGTATTTTATTTCCCTCCCCAAATCCTTGTTTTTTATAGATCACCAATCTTCACAACCATACCCCGATATAACATGTAAACATTAATTTAGTGAAAAAAATGTTAATAGCAATGAGTATTTTAGGACACTTTCCTACATATATGTAAATATATATTATGTATGTATATATGTATTGTGCTGAATATATGTATATGTTTTATCATGTGTAGATGTATATATTGTATACATGTATATATTGTATATATGCATTTATTTGTATATATATTACATATATATATAAAAATGTAATATACTGTGACCATGTTTCTCCCATTTCCATGCTTTGCCTACATTTGCATTCTCACTGTTCCTCTCATAGTCTCCCTTTTTACTCATGTATATCTCTCTTTTTAAAAATGTATATAGATTCTGCATGTGAGAGAAGATGTTCAAGGTTTATTTTTTCTGAGTCTGGTTTATTTCCTTGTACACGATGAGCTCCAGTTCTATTTATTTTCTTGCAAAGGACATGAGTTATTTCTTTATGGCTGAACAATACAACATTGTGCATATATAACACACATTTATGTCTGTTCATTGTGAATACTGCAACACTAAACATATATGCATGTGTCTCTAATGTTGGTTGACTTAGTGTCCTTTGAATATATATTCAGGAGTGCTATAGATTTTATAGTTTTATTTTCAGGTGTCAGAGAAATGTCTATAGTGATTTCTTTATTTACTCAACTATGCTTTTACCATTAATAAATTCATGTTACCCTACATCCATACTGAGAATTTGTTGTTTTCTAAACATGATTTTTGAAAACAGTTAATGAATTGTTTAGCAGTTCATAAAGAAGTATAATTTTTTATTTGAATTTGGGAGATTTAATAGATCAGTGTCTGCCTCGAGAGGACCTTAAATTCCTTTGCTAGGTACTTTGAACTTGGCGTAAGAGTGAAAGGCGGCAAGTGAAACATCTCAATCCTCCTCTTCTACCCTCATTAATGGATGATATCTTTGTATCCCTCCTTCATCCTTCCACTCAGGCTGGCCATCTGAATCCCAACAGAAGGGCCTGAAGAATGCAGCAAGCTGCTGAGCTGTGATGTTAAGGCCTGTATGCTTGCAGAAAGATATGAAAATTTTATTGCATCGCCAAAGAGAGAAAGATGGAATCCAATAGCTGTTTTTGCAAAGATAACTAATGTGGGAATGAGGGATGGATTTAATTTGGAGAAGTGGAATGCAAGGATGTGAGTTGGTTGAACAGTCCCGCTAGGGCACCGGCTTCACTCTTACAAGAACGGGTTTCATGGAGGTCACAAAAATCAGCTACGAAATGAAACTGAGCTCTTCGGAGAGAGATGCTTTTAAGTTCACAATAAATTAAATATAACCTTTTCAACTCTAACGGTGCCATTTCCCATTTAACTCGAACACTTATGACTAATTAGAGCATCTATTTAGGATCTAATTCATGCAATGAGAACCTTGCTTTTTGTGGAGCCGTGACCACAAGGATCTTCTAGTCCATGTGAGTTTCCCAAATCCCATGTTTTGTCATTCTCCCTATCAAATACCCATTTTTAATAAATTGCACTAGGTTGCATGTTCTCTTGCCTGGGCCATTGGGAAATCCAGATACATTATTTATTGGTGTGACTTTGGTGTTTTAGCATGAGGTTGCTACCTGAATTAGTAAGTTCCATAAAGTAGTAGATACATGTGTGAGGGGTCAGTTATTCTAGAGAAGTTCAACAACAACAACAGCAATAACATCAACAACAACAACAACAGAAACAACAACATGGATGGATGGTACAGTAATCTACTCTTTTTGCTCTTTTTCCCTGCTTTACCACTTAGTCTGAAATGTCTCACTTCCTTTCTTTCCAAAGACACAGGTTTTTACAACTGAGTCTCCCAATTACCAGTTTTTGGAGCACAAAACAAGTTATATAATTTATTTCTTGGGCATCTGGCTTGCTGATAATGATCATGAATTGTCTCACAATGCTTTCATCTCTGTTTATATTTGCATCCCTCTCCATCTGCATGTGTGTCTGTAAGTATACCTGAATCTATATCTAATCTCCCATTTGTTGTTTCTCTGGAGATCCCCAACTAGTGAGCTGGCAATGACTCCAGCCCACCTGTCTCCAGTTCAGTGCATATCACTCACTGCATAGTAGTGTTACTAGCATATCCTTGGTTTCATTAATAAATTGACCTAGAAATGTTCTCAAATGGAAGCTCAAGGACAATTTTATTCCAATTTAATGGAAGAAAAGCAGTATATGTTAGGTGAGATCTTGGCAGCCAGCAAGGGGTTATAAAGAAAAGCCTGTTAAGCGAGGAATAGAAAGCTTATTTAAAGACAGAAAAGGGGTCAAACATGGTGGGGCATGCCTTTAGGTTCAGTGCTCAGGAGGCAGAAATATTTCTGTGAATTCTAGGACAGCTTGATCTACATAGTGAGTTCTAGACCAGCTAGGGCTACATAGTC
Source organism: Mus musculus (assembly GCF_000001635.26). Classification (NCBI taxonomy): domain Eukaryota; kingdom Metazoa; phylum Chordata; class Mammalia; order Rodentia; family Muridae; genus Mus; species Mus musculus. Next base: position 28,530,634 of record NC_000075.6, read on the forward strand.
AGACCCTGTCTCAAATCAAAATAAATTAATTAATTAAAATAAAAATGAGAGAGAAAGAAAAAGATATAAGCCCGTATAAGAATGGAAATGAGCCACTGTGCTAACAAAAGACCCCTGGGAAGCATGAAGAGTCTTCCATGCGGCTTAGTTTTCTACTTTATTTCACATGGCTTTGTTAGGTGCATTCTTTGTTCCCTAGGTGAAGCCAGGAGAAAGGAAGGGCTTTCCTTGTAAACTAGCTTCTTTCCCATGTTAATGGCAATGCAACTTTGTGTTTGTTTACTTGTTTGCTTGCTTGTTTGTTCCTACTCTTCCATCTCAGTAGGATTCAGTTGTGTTTTGAATGAATGAATAAACAAAAAAAGCTTGTGAACAGTAAAGTAGTTGCTGGCTAATATCCAGAGTTTGTTAATTATCTCTTCAATAATTTCTTTGTAGATAGAACTACTCTAGACATTTGAATTTGTGTGTGTGGCAGATTTTTTTTTTTTTGTTTTTGTATTTATAAAACTAGAATCTACAGTGCATATAAAACCATCAGAGAGATAATGTGTATACAGTAGACATATTCTTTGAAATGGTGCTATTGGTGGATCCAATATCTATTTTGTTAGTTGGTTTTCAGATGCCACAATTAAGTATTTGTTATAGTTAACCTAAAAAGGGGGCAGATTGGTTACTCTAGATCAGTTTGGGGCATTCTGTCTGTGGCCAGCTGGCCTGGTGTTTTTCAGCCTGTGGCTAAAGAAGTACCTTATTGTGGGAGCAAACCCTCACATAATGATAAGAAAAAAAAAGAAGAAATAGGAGGCTCTGGTATGCTAATATTCCCTCCAAGGATCCCTCATGTCAGAAGATCTCCCATGAGAATCTATCTGTAAATATCTTGGTCAACTCCCAATAGCCCTGAGGATCTAGGACCAAGTACTTAACTCATGACCCATTGGGGACACTTGACCGAACCATAGCGTCCATAGTAGATAAATATGACAAAGACATGCTGTAAGGGACTGTGACTTATCATGTTGGGGGTGTGTAGTGTTTTGTAAGGGAAGTAGGGAGAGGAAAAGCAAGATAATAGACAAAGTGGTCCAGGAGTGGAAAAAGATGGAGGGTGTTGGTTAACCAAAGTGGCTCAGCATTGCTCAGTAGAAGAGTGTAAAGGCAACAGTGAAAGGTAGACTATGCTGGACAAGAACAAATCCTGAAGACTTTCTATACCAAGGGGTTTGATTTAGGTCTGGCATGATGGTAGTCAATGTGGAATCCTTAAAGAGGTTCTGTGAAGTCAAAATAGAGTTCTGAGAGGAGTGAGACCCAAGATTAGGGCGCTGAAGAAAAGAGAGTCCAGCTGTAAGTAGACAGTGCCTTGTTATTCGAAGACATGGATCCTAACACTGGTTTACTACTTCTGCTCTACAGTTGAGATAACTAGAGATAGCTAGGGCCTGGCACTCCATTGGAACTTCTGAGTGAGGAAAGAAGCTTTGGTAGATGACTATTAAATCAATCAACTCTCTTCATATTTTTCTGTTCTGAGTCCTAAATAGCATCTAAACATGAACATTATGAATGTGACCCTGTTATAATTTACATGTTGACCCTAGACATGCATTTTTATTGAAGATATTTGAAGATGGAAGTTGTTGTACCCCTGAAATCTCAGCACTTGAGAGGCTGAGGTAATAGGAGTGCCAGATCAGGATTTCTGGAGTTTATCTTAAAAACAACAACAACAACAACAACAATACTGGAAAAAATTAGGGGAAAAACAAAACAAAATAGACAGACATGTCCATTTTGGTTTGTAAACCAAATAGGGACAATCCACTGAAGGAAGGTACTAAAACACAAATGCCTACGGATGTTTGCCATCCTCTTTCAAGTCATGAGGTTGGGAGTCTGCATCATCAAGAAGTTAGGAGCTTGTGGGGTGTGAAGAATACTTCTCAACCTGCACCAGTCCATGTTATCCTCTTTATTTCTGCCATGCATGCAAAAACATTGAGCAACTGGTAAAGACACTCTCATTCAATAAGTATTATGGCAAGAATCATATTTCTCATAGGATGTATTAATAAAGATTTTTCCAGATTTTTTTGCAGGTTATAACTTTTAAATGTAACATTTCTAGTCCCTGACAAACTTAATTCTTATGGATTAATACATGTTGACTCAATGCTTGCTCAATACCCCAATTCCTTGTATATGAATTATTTTCAGATGTATTAAACAAAATATATCTGGCCAATATTTCCTTAAGAAACCAACAAAGTCTATTACTGTCTAAAACAAAACATTGTAAAATTCTCAAAACCTAAATTACAAGGCAAAGATATCATATAAAAGAAGTGACTCAGTTTGAGTTGAAATGAGGTGTTTTATTGTTTTCTATGACACTTGTGCCTTCACTTGGATATTTACAACTTAAATGGAATGGATCAGTATCTTTTGGACGGAGCTGCTTATTAAATCATAGATGGCCAGACCTCTCATTATAGGACTTGCTTGTAGATTGAATCCACCGTGCCGGCAACAAATGTGTTTTGCACACATACAATGTGGAAAGCACTCTATTAAATGCTCTAGAAATATGGGCAAATAGTAGTGAATGCACTCCTGCCCTCAGGGAGAATTCCAATTAGTGAGGGAGATATACACAAAAAGATAACTAATAACACAATCTTTCTAATAACAGAGAGCAGGAGACAAATTAGTGATAAGATAATCAAGATCATTGTAGTTCCAAGGAAAAGGCAATTAAATTTAGCTGGAAGTGGGATATAAGCTGCCTTCCAAATCTTAGATCTACTTTTAATAGGCAAATAAAAGAAAAGAGAGGACCATCTGGTTTTCTACTCCATCATGCCATTGAAACTATACTCTGAAACATTTCCAATAACCTCTAATTGCTGTCTCTAATAGGCTTTCCTCTGCCTTCCGTTCCTACTCTCTTTGCAGATTTTGACTTAAAAAACTTCCTCTCATTCTGGTTTCTGTAAGAGTTTTCTGAGTGCCTGTGTTATTTCTTTGGTTGGATTTTCCTCCTCCTGTGGCATGAACCTGGGAGATTTAGTGCAGCAGGTTGTGTGTCTGCCCTTACCCTGACCTTTCTTGCCTCCCATTGCTTGGGTTTAGTTTTCACGTAGAGCTAGAGCAACCGAGGACACTGACCTGTAGTTTGCTGTGGGCAGTGGGAGGATCAACCTCCTTTGCTGGAAAAGATGGAGGAAGTCAGCAGCCTTCAGCCTTAGGCACTGCCGGGAATGTTGCAGTGTGAACTTTCATGGTTCTTCACCATCCCATTTACTGCTTAGGAAGCTGACTCTGTGGAGCTGGGTTAAGTAGTTACTGTTGAGGCGGGTACCCAGCTAGCTAGTAAAAGCTGGGCAAAAGAGGAGAGTCTCATACAAGTATTTGATGCTGTAAGCCATTATCTATGTGTTGGGAAAATATTAAAAACTAGCAGAGATGGAAGCATTGTGGCGAGCACAATGTGACTATCACAGCTAGTGGTGTGATTTGGTCCCTTCAGTGCTACGTCCAGCCGATGCTTCATCTGTCTGCCTGAGGGCTCAGTGATCCTCTCTTAGCACGGATGGGTGGTTGTTGTCAGATTTTAAAATAGGTATGATGGTGCTGCTGTCTCTGCATTTGAACCCTTAGCAGGGACTGACCTTTCCAATCTCTGAGTGATTAAAGCTCTTATTAATTTCCTGGGGGCAGAGTAGTAGGGGTTCATTAATGTGAGGGGCTCTAATTAGCCTGAAGAAGCTGTCTCTTTCTTACTCTGATGTAGAACCAAACTATAAATATAGATGTATAAGACAAACGCACACAAAGCCATCACCAAAAGAAAGAGATGTTGACATGTCTGAGTCAGATCTCTAAACCAAAATAAGCATCCTGCGCGCCCAGCCCCCCCCCCCCGCCCCCCTTTCCTGCTCTCCTGGGACCTAATCAAGCTCCTCCAGAAAACTATCTGGAATGACTGGCCCAGTGTGAAAGAAAACCTGAGGGTGTCCAGAACAATCCTACAAATAATTATTGACGGGGACAGAGTGTGAAGTCCCTTCTGAACCTGCAATCCTATGAATAGTAACCATAAGGAACAGCAAAAAGAATTAAAGTCCCTTGGTATCAAAAGAAGAACAGAGGATTTAATAACGAGCTTAATGCCCTGGCAGGATTTTAATGAAGAGAGTAATGACCACAGTCTCTCTTTCTTACCCTAATAAGAAAGGAGTTCAGAGGGCAGCCGAGAGCATTCAGGTAGGTTCCTATTTGGTAAACCCTGTGGGAGGAGCTGGTGAGCAAGGCATACATCTGGGGATACCTGATATTGGGCCAGATGGTGCTCATAAAATTCTCTAATGGCAACAGAATCCATTATTTTAGGTTTTTGAAGTGCTCTGAAGACTGCAGTGAATGCCCAGGAAGGTAGTCACTATTTCCACCCTCGACCTTACCCCAAAGACCTCTACAATGGGGAAAGCAATTGAGCAAACTGAAGCAGTACAATCGATAGGGTTGACTTGGAAAGAAAAACCATTAGGACAAGCAGCAGGTGGTGCTCTTCGTCCCTCCACCCAGTCATGCCCTGTACTTGAGCCCCAAGGGCAGACATTTTGAAAGCTCCTGAGCATCAGATTCTGTTTAGAACATTGTGCCTTGCTATTTTCTCCTGGTCCAAGCCAAGCTATGGTGATGCTCAGAAGTCCCCACCACTGAAGCCCTTCTGTTTTCCAAGCCGCTTATCAACCTAGGCAAGATTTGCCTGGTAGGGCCAATTTCTGAACTTGCAGTCCCAGGCGAGAATTTCACTGGAAGCCTAGCCTAGACTGAAGTCATGTCAGGTTTGGTGGGGCACATCCCACTTAAGTCTGGCACCAGGAAAGCATATTGGCCAGCAAGAGACCATTGAGAAGGCAAAGAGAGAGGAGCCTGGGTAACTGCCACAGTTTAAAGGAACTCAATGATGTATAATTGGGCTTCTAAGCCCACTCAAATCTGTATGTGGTAAATGGGGACAAAGGGTGTGCTCTATGTAAGCTGGAACTCAGAGAACTTGGTTATAAATCATAAATAAATACTCAGAGATAGCACTTTTTTAATTAAACTTTTTATTTTTTAAGATGGCATTTTAAATAAATGGCTCCTCAGTATATTATACTTATCGGATACTGCAGCTTCCTATTAACCCTGGGGGACATTTAGAGATACAGTATTAAAATGTTGCCGAGATTTACAACCCAAGGTAGGAGACATCCAAAAATAAACTCTGCCCATGTGAGTGTAAACGGAATGGTCCTGGTGGGCCACTTAGCAAAGTGCTCAGCAAGAGGGGAGTCCACTGCTCTGCAAAAGGGCCATCAGCCACTGTTACCTGTCACTGCAAGGTCTCCTCCAGGTTCCTCTGGCAGCCCTTTAGCCACAGAAGCAATATTGGAGTGGGAGACCAGAGCTTGGTTTTTCTAAATGTGCGACCCTCTGTCTTCCTGCCTCCTTTCACCATTTTCCTGACTCTCATAGCCATGACTACAGGAGACAAGGGAAAGGCATGTTTGAATAGTTACCTGTGCGGCTGTTGTACAGCATTGGGGAATAGTTTGCAGAGAAGGATGGTTAGAAGTACTGACTACAGGCATGGCAATGCTTAACAAGTTTTACTTCTGCTTCCGTTTATCAAGCTCTCTGGAGAGAGCTCCTTTTTGGATGGTTGCCTTCAAGAGGCTGCCAGTTGGGACGAAACTATAAGAAAAGCACCCCCTGTCTACCACACATAGGAACAAAGCTTATCTCTTTGGCCATTTAAAATAATAAAGATAGACCAAATTGCCTTGGAACTCACAGAGATCTGCTGATTTCTGCCTCCTAAAGGCAAGAATTAAAGGCCTGTAATACCAGGCCAGGCTCTAGCTTGTCAATGATGTTCATTCAAAACAAGGAAGTTTCCTACCTACTCACATCCCAGATTAGTTTTTACTGATTCATATAGTGGAAATTCAGTTGTTTGGGTTATACCCAAATCTGGGATATACAAACCCAATATGATCACTACAATTTGTACTTGGAAAAAAGAAAGCTGGCTTTCCTTCAAGAAGCAGCCCCAGGCGGGCAATCACTACTTGATGTCAACATTGAGGGAGCATGCTGGAACCTGTGCAGGTCTCCTAGAACAGCTGTTTCCTCTCAGCCCTGTGCTTCTGCACGTTTTCTTCCTGCTGATAGGAAGTTCCTTCCTCTTGGCTCGCTTGCTGAATCAGGACCAGGCAAGTCTGAACTTTCTGTCATGTTCTTAGGAGGCTGGTTGTGAAGCTCCGGCCTCCTGTAGTGGAACCATTAGGAAGCTTTCTTGTGATCATATTCAGAGGTCTATGCCTTCCTTCTCTGAACTGTCATCTTCTTCTCTAATGAACCAGATGTGGTCCTCAGGTGCTACTACCAAACTGCATTCAAATGAACTGGCCAGATTTTGAATGCATTAAATTATATGTTTTTGTGATGCTGTGGATCAGAACAGGGCCTCAAGTGTGCTAAGCACATATTTTGTTATGCCTGATGCCCCAATTCCATTGCTAATGCTGGGACTTAGGTCTTCTATCATTTGTCACAGTTATTCTTTATTAGAAAAAAATGTGGCCACTGTGAGTTATCTTGTAGAGCATCAGAATTTCAGTTAATCTGTGTTATGGTCAGTTTTTGTCCATTTGACCCAAACTAGAGTCGTTTGGGAAGGGGGACTCAATTGAGAAAAATATGTCCACCACACCTGCCTGTGGGAAGCGTTCTTAATTAGTGATTGATGTCAGGAAGCCCTGGCCATTGTGGACACTGTCACCCCTGGGCAAGTGGTCCTGAGGTCTATAAAAAAAAGAAGGCTGAAAAAGCCATGAAGAACAAGCCACAAGCAGCATTTCTCCATGACCTCTGCTTCAGTCCCTGCTTTCAGATTCCTGCCATGAGTTCCTGGCCTAACTTTCCTAAGTGCTAGGTTGTGGCCCGAGTGTAAGCTGAAACAAACCCTGCCTTCCCTTGTTGCTTTTGGTCATGGTGTTTTATCACAAGAGTAGAAACCATCTCCTCCTCCCCATCAACTTGTACTCCTCCTCCTATGAATGCTTTGTGTCCTGTCTTTGGGTTAAGATTGTTCTTGTTCTGCTCAAAGCAGAAATACCTATATTCTTGCTGTGTGTCCTCCAGCAGAGTGCAGGTGCCCCAGAGCTGTAGGCTCTCCATTGAGTATAGCTCTAGTTGAATCTTAAGCTTTGGCTATATTTTTGTTATTCACAGATAAATACTTCACAATCTATCTATAACGTCTTTGATTTGGGGGGTTCTTAGAAATCTGAGGGTGTCCTTTCTGCTTCCTATTCAGAGATTAATTCAGACTTACTCTGTGGTCATGAGTAAGTGTGTCATGTTGGTAACTCTACTTGAAAAGAATGTTCAGTGTGACACTGTGGGATGCGGCATTCTCTTACTGTCAACTAGACTAAGCTGGGCGATACAGTGTTGTTTCAATCTTATATTCCCTTTCTTGTTCTACATTACTTTTTTCCTAATGATTATTGAGTTTGTCAACTGTTGCTTCCCAGATTTGTTTGACACTAAAGAAGCCGAGCTATCCCTGCCCTCTCTGTGTTTGCTCTTTCTGCTAAGTAGTTTTTATACCATGTTACTTTTGTTCCATATAGCTTTCTATGTAAAATAGACCTTGTGTATGGAGACAATGCATAGGCTTCACTTTCTTCTCGGGCCTGGTAACCCTTGTATGAAAGCTAAACCTGGGAGGTTTAAATCTATTTCCCTTATGTGCAATTACTATTTAGGTTTGACCTCAGTCTCCCTTGTAGCTCTGTTTCATTTGTTCTTCTTGCTTTGGCTTTTCATTCCATAGCCCTCTTTCATGTTAACCCTGTATTTCCAGGCTTATTGTCAGCTTATTTCTTCCATTAACATCTTGGCTATAATTGGATCATTACAATTTTTAGTGGTCTATTTATAACAATGGCCAGGCTTCCTTGCCTCTTTCGCTTTACAACTCCTGTGCTCTGATACTCACTTCCCTAGTTCTCATCCCATTGATCGGGCCCCTCTGCCTGTGAGATTAGTCCCTTTTGGACTCTTCCTGTTGTGCTCCCTGGCTCTAAACCATCCTCTTTTCAAAAGTAAATTATAAGAAGTAAGCAAACATAGGCGTTTATATTTACCCATGTGATTCCTGTTTCTACCTGTAGATGTGAGTTTCCATCTGGCCTCATTTTCCTTTGAATTGAAAACATCTTTTAACATTTCTCCTTATGCAAGCCTGCTGACAACACATTTCCTAGGCTAGGCTTTCCTTTATAGAAAAGGCCTCGGTTTCACTGCTTGGAAAACCTGTTCTGCAACTGCTGGGTTAAATTTTTTCCGCTTCCTTTTTTGATTTTTGTTCAATTTGAGAAGTTCCCTCTTTGTTTCTACCATCTATTGTTCTGATAGGAAGTCCACCTATTGCTGCTGTTGTTACCTCTCCTCAATATGTTCTTTTAATTTGGTTTGCAGTATTTTGACTATTATGTGCCTACTGGTGAATCTCTTTACAGTTGTCCTCTTTGATATTTGCTGAACTTCATTAATCAATAGATTGGTAATTTAAAAATATAAAAAACTGAGAAATCCTTTATCATGTACCTTCAAATGTATGTCAAATACAATTCTCTTCTTTTCTTGGGTACCAGCTACACCAAATTAGCCCATTTGGCAGTGTTCCCTATCTGTTTGAAGCTATATTTAATTTATGTAATTTTTTTCCTGTCCATAAAGTTGGATAATGTCTATTTATCAGACTTCAAATTCACTGACTGTTAGAATGGCATGGTGAGTATGCTAATGAATCCATACTGTGATCTTTCAATTTCAGTGGGACATCTCAGCTCCGGAGCATCCTTTCTTATGTTAAAACTTCATTTATGTTTCCCTATAGTTTTCATAAGTGTACATTTGATGTAATTGGCTGAATACTTTTACAAAAGCTGATTGAAATATTGTATGCTAAGTCCAACATCTGCTATCCTGGACTCGGTCACCACTTTTGCTCTTATGAATAGAATGCAGTTTTCCCAACAGGCTTCCTCAGAGGGTGCAAAGATAGTCTCTAGATTCTGCTGTCTGCTGTGATGTCCCAGTGTTTGTGTTTTAGTAGATAGCTCAGCTGAAAGCTGATGGCTTTGACCTCACTTGCTGGAAGTCAGCCTCCAAGCTCTTCCTCTGTGGGATCCTCTCAGGACTTCAGTTTAGATTTTGCTAGAGAGAACAAGTCTTTCCCTCTGTGTTTTCCTCGATGTTGCTGTTAAGGGCCTCCTGCTTGCTGTCTCAGCTATAGAGCCCCATGTGTTGAAGAACAGAACCAATCATTCTAAAACCAGCCAGACTCCTGGCTCTCCAGGGCCCATTGTTCTTCAGCCAGGCCTATAGTGATCTAGCAAGTGCTGCTCAGCTCTTACTCCACAGCAGCTGCCAGTGGATGAACTGCTGCTGTCTCTCCCCGTGGGGACTCAAACAGCCATGGTGGCTTCCTTCCTTACTGCAGGGGTTCTTCCTCTTTGGGTTTGACACCCCAGGGTTCCAGTGTCTGCAGCTGCATTGCAGGAGGATGCCTGCCAAGGCCATGGAGCAGGAATGATGCAGTGCTCTAGAGACAAGTGTGTGAGGCATCATCTTTTGTAGAGTCCTAGACAGTTGTTGCCCACTTCTTTGGCCATTTCAGTCTGGTGCTGCCTGTTCTACATGACTGGAAAGCAATTGCATATGCTGCTCTGTGCCCATTTTCACACACACACACACACACACACACACACACACACACACACACCTACTCTACTGTTTCCTCCATATGGCTTGAAGATATTATGTGTATAGCTATTCATAGGGGAGTGATAACGTCTTCTTACTAAGCACATTAGATAATAGGAGTTTATATTTGGTGAGGCTTTCTGAATAACAACTGTTGTTTTAAGTGTCATATTTACTAACTTCATTTAATTCTCAAAATAGCCCTTGAGGTAGGGCACTTGCTGTCCATTGAGAAATTACCACAGAGCAATGACATATTTTCCTAAGTCCGTCCATTTCCATTTCCAATGTTACTGGCTCAATTGCTAGTTACAGCTTGCTTTTCACTATGGGGTGATATCCTCTGGGATAAAGCGAGAAGTCAGGGGAAGTGGAGTGTGCTCATACTCAACCAGTAATGGATAAGTACTAAAAAATAGAATAATATTGAGGCTGAGCTTTGGCTCCTTGGTACCACCTGGCACCATTTTTACCCCCTCCCACCCATTGTCCTGAATTCGTTGCTAAGCATTATAGGGCCACAGGAAGAATCCTGAGGGTCATTTGTATTTTCTTCCCTTAGCCTCACCCACTGGCTGTTCTTTTTGTTCCTTTGGATAAGCTCTCAGAAAATGTACCAAGGAAAGAAAGCAGCTTGTTTAAAACGCAAACCTTTGGGTAGAATAATGTATACTAGATTGGCTGTTTGATCTATCAGTGACAAGTGCTAAGACACATGTGCATTGATTTTCTTGAGGAGTGTATTTCTAAGGGTAATTTAATAGTAGTATTGAACATAGCTTTTACTGGTGGGGAGGAGGAAGGGAACAGGGAGGAAGAGAAGGAGCTGCTAATGGTGTTTTCCTAATGCAATTGCTTGGGTCAGTAGAAAGCTGTCACAGCTTAATGCACTTGCTTTTTGAGGATGGTATCACATACAGGATTAGGCCATTGCACAACATAAAAACAACAGCCACTTGTTAGATGGGGAGCTTTTTAAAGACCTTCTATCAGCCAGTTATGATCATTTGAAGACAGTGGTTATGGTTCTTATTTCTCTACCTCTAATTCTCCATCAAATCTAAGTGCTAAGGGGAAAAAGCATTTAACTTCCAATAGCAGGTGGGGAATGCCAGAATAAAAGGCTTCAAAAAACCCTTTGTTCCTTTCCCTGTCCACCCAAGGAAATTATATCTTATTTCTAGAGGAGATTAAGGGAGTTTTTGTGTGCTGTTTGTGGAAAAACAGGGGAAATGAAACCTGTGAAGTGCTTTTGACATGATGCATTGTTCTTGTGTTCAGGATAGGAACATAGAGCTGACACGGGAAGCACAGCTTCTGATGTTCAAAGGGATCCACTGAAGTTCTGTGCTATATGCCACGGTTCCCTGTGCCTCACAGTTTTGGTGTTTATAATTTTTCGAGATACATAATTCAAGACATCTCTGTAACAGAGAGATCTAGAGGATTCTGTGACTGGATAACAAAGATCTTAGGGATGGGTGAACTCATTCCCTGACCAAATATTTATTGCCTATTAGAATGCTAGTGAGCAGAGATTGTGTCTAGCAAGTATGCAGAGGGTGGGGAGCCTGGAGCCAATCAAGGATGAGAGATCCACGTCTGTGTAGGCAACGACTTCAGTAGGAATTGCATGTAAAAATAAGAAGCTATAGAAAGGCTTTTGGTGTGGACGAGCAACAAAGGAGTTAATTCCCTTTAAGCAAAGGGCACAAGGGATTTTGAGTAGAGAATAGTTTTACAGGTAAGTGGTGAAGGAGGAGAAGAAACCAAAGGTGTGGAGGCGGTGATGGTGTAGACTGGAGGAAGTAATCACTCCAGACAAGTCGCAGGAAGAAGCCACAAGATTTTCTGATGATCATGAAAGGTGGTTAGTCAAGAGTGATTTTTGTCGTTAACTTGATGTTGTTTATACTAAAGTAGAAAAGGCTGAGTTCAGAGTGATGGGTTTGGTAGGAGTAGAGGATATATTTTCAGGAAAAGAAATGCAGAAATAACCCCTGGCTTTGAAATGCTTTTGAAACACTGCAGGAAAATAGCCAAGGTTGGAAATTCGGTTTGGTTAAATATGTAATTGCTCCACAGACAAGAATTTATGCTGTGATTTGCATAAAAACACAAAGAATGGCATTCTGGAACTCACCAAATATTTCCAGATATCATAAGTTTAAAGCTCAGAGAATTAGTGCAGGATAAAAGTTGAAAAAAAAAAATCAGCACAGTGACTCTGCTTTAAACAGGGAAACATTAAACAGGGAGATAAGCAGTGTCTATGTGCCTGCTTCCTTCTGTAAGAAGTTTCAACTTCTACATGTGACTGCAAATATTAACTCTGTTTATGTCTTTGGATTGATACATTTATTAGAATTATGGGAAGAAACAATGGGATTCAGTGTGTGTTTCCCTTACATGGGGTTAAACTGGGGATTGGTGCTATCCCATCCTTCCCAGTAGTAGGTAGCAGCAGAAGCTATTTTACACACAGGGAAAGATTTAGTATTCCCTCCAAGCCTGAGTCTCTGCAATCTCTTCCAGTTCTAATTTTAAAGTGTTAAAATGTAAGTGTTGTGGTTTGTATATGCTGGGCCCAGTGAATGGCACTATTAGAAGGTGTGGCCCTGTTGCAGTAGGTTCAAGTAGGTGTGCCACTGTGGTCATGGGCTTTAATACCCTAGACCTAGCTATCTGGAATTCCGTCTTCCAGAAGCAGCCTTCAGATGAAGCTATAGAACTCTCAGCTCTGTCTGTACCATGTCTGCCTGGACTCTGCCATGCTCCTACCTTGATGATAATGGACTGAACCTCTGAACCTGTAAGCCAGCCCCAATTAAATGTTGTTCTTAGAAGAGTTGGCTTGGTCATAGTGTCTGTTCACACCAGTAAAACCCTAACTAAGACAGCAAGTCTGTCAGAAATATTAGTAAATTGGTTCCGGGCATGGCAGCACACACTTTTAATCTCAGCACTGAAGAGGCAGAGGCAGGCAGATCCTTATGAGTTTGAGACCAGCCTTGTCTACATAATGAGGTTAAGAGAAAATTCATTTTATGGAATGTGACATAGATCAAGCAAAATGACAAACTTTGAACTACTTACATTGAGAGAAAAGGAGGAAAAGTCTCAAGTCTCATAGCCAACGTCTAAGAAGTTATGTTACTATTGATCTTGTTCTCAGACTCAGGCCCAGCTGTGTTTCTTATACAACCCAGGTGTACCTTCCTAAGGGTGGTGCTGCCCACAGTGGGCTGGACCCTCATATCAATTAGCAATCAAGACAATGCCTAACAAGGGATGTTCACAGACAAATCTGATCAAGGCAGTATTTTAAACCAGGATTCTTTCTTCCCAGGTATGCCTAGTTGACAACCAAGATTTGCCACCACATAACTGCCAGTCTGTGAAACAGATGAATTTTATTTAACAGGAAAATTTCCGGGAAAGATAATACTAAATCTGACTCATAAAGAAATTGAAATATAGGTAGGTCTGTAAATGGTAAATATATTAATTTATAAGATGAAAAACATATTTGTAGAGAAAAATCTTGGCCCAGGTTTCTTCATGAATGGATTGTATCAAACACTGACAGAAGAAATAAGACCAATTCTTCACCAGAGAAAGAGCACAAGGCAAATTGAGGAATATTCTTCATCTCATTCTATATCATCATTTCTTTAATATCAAAACTAAACAAAGCTACCACATTAAAGACAGTGACAACCTCATGGATAAGGCAGGGAGCCCATCTGGGTGTGACCCAGGTCCTCGGCACAAGTTATGGTTGTGGATCTCGCTGCTTTTATGAGATTCCTAACAATGGGAATGGAGATGGGGAAGGTCTCTGACTTTTGCCTGCCTTTGGGATCCTTTTTTTCCAACTGAGTAGCCTAGTCCAGCCTTGATGTGCTATGTGCTGGTATCATTGGTTATGCTGTATTTTATTGATGTCCCAGGATGGCCTGCTCTTTTCTGAGGGGCAGTGAAGATAGGGGTGAATCCAGAAGAAAGAGGAGATTGGGGAGGGCGAAGCTAGAGAGGGAACTGTAGCCAGGATGTAAGAGATGAGAGAATTCCGGAAGGGGAGACCTGGAAAGGGGAAAACATTTGAAATGTAACTAAAGAAAATATCCAAGAAATAAAAAGAGTTGAGAGAAGAAAGTAAGGGAAAAGAAAACAGTGACAAAGCAATGTCTCTCAGGGAGACATTGTATTCTTTCCTCAGGGAGACATCGTGTTCTTTCCTCAGGGAGACATTGTGTTCTTCTCCAGGTTAATGGGCTGAGCTCTTCAGTTCCTCACCCTCCTAGCTTCATTACACTGACAGAGTGGTCTGAATGGGGGCTCTTGGCTCTACTTTGTATATCTGTAACACACTGAAACCTCATCTCTCAGCACCGATTTCCAAAACTGCTCAGCTACCCCAGTGTATGCTTAGTGTACCACCCAAGTCTTTGGACTAAGGAGTTTTACATTTTTCTCCATATAATCAGGTAGTCAAGTATTTTTGTCATGCTTTATTTTCTAGCATAACTATGTCTTTACACGAAGTTAAAGTAAGTTTATTATGTTACTAAAACTTAGGCCTCTCCTCATTATTTTCTTACTCATTTATTTACTGAAGTTCAGTGATCAGTGGCTGGGATACTGTGCTAATGCTACCGTCTACAGCCAGAGTGTTCTCTGGAATTTATAGGGGCGGGCTACGGATGTGGCTTTCCCTTCCAGGTCCAGTGCAAGATGTTCTACCCTCCTTTTCAAAGTAGAGCATCATTATAGCTTCTGCTGGACAGAGAGGGAAAGTAGGGCTCATAAGATTTCAGAACATGGGTTTTACAACCTGTGTTCTTCTGTGTCGTCTTAGAGAACACTAACTGAATCAAACCGTTAGCTTGTTGACTAAAGAGATAAAGGTTATGAGGACACTGCCGTATGCATTCTTTCGAAACTCGGAGTTCATGTTTTCACCCTGCCTGTAAGTGCCCTTGTGCCACAATTTCATATGTGCTTTTGAAGAACTGCTTCTCGAGCTTTTCATTTGATGATTTAGCCCATTGAACTCAATTAGGATGTTAGCAGTTGGCTAAAGAGGACTGAGCCTACACAACACTTTTTCGGCCTTCCAGAATCTGCCCTCCACTATCATTGTGCTGGGCCTATTCCTTAGGAGGATCAGATACACAGATCTAAGCGGTACCACCATCTGGCACATTTGGGCTCTTCTTAGTAATATTCTTTGGATCAGCAATCCCCAGCTTCCCGGCCCAAACCATTACAAGTCCCCTTCGGTTGCTGGCCTTGCTTCTTCTACAAGGCCCTCCTATAAGCTCTATTTCCAGTGGTCGAGGGCTAAGCATTGATACTGGTCCTTCATTGAATACTACACTGGCAAAGGAAGGGTATACTAGTAGAGAGTTAGGTGCTAGGTGACTTCTGGTACAGTCCATTCTGGTGACAGGACATGGGGAATCTGTGGGTTCTAAATCTGAACTGAGCTCTGTAAGCTAGTTTGAAGGGATACTAATCTAGGTGGGAGAGAAAATACTTTTTAATTAGCAGTTTGCTGCCTTGGTTTTTAACTTTAAATCTTTTGACTTGACAGCTGTGTCTCCATTGAACTCTTGCCATGGGCACTGCAGATGCTAGGAATCTGCAGTATTCAGGCCTTGTATCAGAAGGAAACTCCTAAAGAGAGTGACATAATAAAATGTGATGAAAGCTACTGCATTGTGGGATATGGCAATGAAGGATAAATCCAGCTGCAGCTTCCAGGTTAAGGAGTTTGTCTGGAAACATTGGGGACTGAACATTGGGCACATGTGAAGGATAGAATCACTGACACAGTTATTCAGGATTACAAATGGAACTATAGTTTATGTTTATTTAGTCAAATTATCTTAAAATCATTAGACAAAGATTAAAGATAAAGCTTGAATAGGAATTGCTTCCTCCTCAGGGCCTTGGGTGTCTGGTCCAGAATCTACAATCTTAAAGCAATGCAAAACTTTAGGCAGCTATAGTTCCTGTCATTAGTGGTACCATAGCTTCCCAAACATTGACTTCCAATACAGCATTTATGTGCTTAGAGTATTGCCTATGTAAATGCATATACTGTGCCAATAGTAATGTGAAGGCATAGAATACACAGCTGAGCAGTATCTACTCTTTAATAGGAAGTATCTATGACACTTCTTCATATGCTCATTTTATAGTGCTCTCTGATCCATGTGGAAAAAGTTGCTGTAGACAGAATGTCCTGAGCTCCTGACTACAGCCTCTGACATTGCATGTTCTCCACATGCACTAATTGGCATCTACCATCTAGGCTTGTGTGAGAGCATCCTATGACCTTGGCCCAAGGTCATCACTGCCAAATTGAACTGATGGTGAGAAATATGTATCTCAGTATAAACTGGACAAAAGATGAGGGAGACCTGACCAAGGGCAGGAATGCAAATGGCAATATGGAGGACTGGAGAGCATCCAGGTCACTGGCCTTGTGAGTGAGTGTGTGCTGGACTGATAGAGAAGTAACCACTTTTAGATCATGTCTAAATTCCATGGTCTCAATTCCAAGGAGCATTCAACACCCTCAAATAATTTGAATCAATTGTATCACCTTGCTCATGCTCATTTTGTCCCCCCTCTAGAGAAAGCATTGAATAATTCAGATGCGTCAACATATTCTCTTTGACTTTGAGGGTGAGGGAACAGAATCAGAGTTCTTAAGAGGTTCCTGTCCTTGGCTATCTCTCTGTTAATGTTTAGTAAGGAAACTAGGTAAATATTTTCTTAGGCAATGGAATATATTCATATGCAAGACAAAGAACTGATTGTTAAGGATATTTATCTTTTCTGTGAGTGGGATTTTGACTTAGAGAAAGAAAAGGGAATATGTCCCCATTTCTCTTTGCCTGAGTGAGGACTCCCAGGGCCTATTGTTTGTATGGCTGCTTCTACCTGTGGGGATTTAAAGTACATTCTAGGAGGCTGTGGATTCAAATAGACCATTTTTACCAGGTTCCAGTGGGCCCCTCAAAACTCATCATGGGGTCACTCATGCTAATGTTCCACACTAATAAAGCAAAGCTGTTAATAAAATTAGAAATGTTACCAGCCTTCCAAGGAATTACGGGGAAAGACAGCAGCCATATCTCCTAACCTAGAATTGGAGTGGGGACTGGCCTCCAAGGATGGAGAGGGAGCAGTTTCCCCGCCCCTTAACCCTTCAGTTCTTAGAATAGGACAGTAACCAGTTCCTTAATCCTGGTAATATTTAACAGTTTTTTGCTGTTCAACTACTATTTTTCTTTCATCCTGCTCCTTCCTTAAAAAGGAAAATCACATTGAAATTCCCAGCTTGCTTTTTGTGGATTTTCTGGTCTTTTGCTGTTCTTCTCTGTCTACAAAAATGACCATTTTTGCTCATCCCATCAAAATGTGTATTCTGTTTTATGGAATGAAGCGCTGCCTGTTTCTAGAAAAGTCTAGGACCTTTAAACTCAGTCGCACTGTTGTCTTGTGCTAGTGGTCTTAGGTAAAGGTCCTCCCAGGGAAGGAGGGCCAAGAGTTGTTGGTTTCTAACAATCCAAACCTCTTGGCAGCCTGTAGCTTGATCTGTGTGCATCCCTGGGTGGGTAGCAGTGTGATGAAGCTGGTGGATCCCGAGGCTCCAGTGGATCCTCGCTCACACAATATGGCCGCGTCGGAGGCTGCCCTTATCGCTGCCATCGGAATTCACAGTGCCTGCTTCATGTAAATGGCACTTTATCCAGCTGGAAATGTGAATTCTGTCAGGAGCACTGGCTCCGTCATGCTTATCAGAAATACATTATCAGGTGGGGATTACACTGAGCTGCTCCTGAGCAGCCCGGGCCCAGCGAATAATGAATAATGAAAATTCCATGGGCTGGAGACAAACACAATTGACAGGCCGGGCTGCAGCGCCAGCCTTTCTCTCTGCTGAATGTGACACACGCTGTTCAGGATGGTTTTCCACGTCATTCTCCAAGGCCTGTCCTGTTTGAGATGTGCAGGATGGGGGGCAGGGGGCAGGGGGAGGGGGAGGAGATGCCAGCCAGCTGATCCCCTCCTCCTATCTCCTCCACATGTTGGCCATCCTTCCATCTAGGCTTGTAGCCCTTTTTCACCTTGGACCCACAGTTGTATTACCTCCAAGAAGTCCAGGAAATTAGCCTAGAAAAAGGAAAAAAGTCCTATACAAACATCCAGTTCCTTGATGGTGGAAATGAAGGCCTTTGGGGTGAGGGGTAATCAACTGGGAGACAGTAGGACATTCCTAAAAGCCTTAATTACTTTGATTTTAAAGTCATCACTTTCTCTTCAAATGAAGTTGGCTTAAAGGAGTGGTTAAGGTTCTCAGTATAATGAAGTGTTTACAATAAGCGGATCAGGGTTCGTTTTAATTCTGTTTCCCTTACTCTCCCTCCACGTCATTCTGTTGCTGTTTTGTTTTCTGGCACTGAAGACTAATGAGAAGGAAGAATGATAGAAACTTAGATAATGTGTAACACTAATTATCTCTACCTCCTCCACTAAGAGAATAACCCATTGTGGTTGTTGTTTTAATAGCATGAAAGCAGAATAAACAAGAACCATAAAGCCCAAATTTAAAGAAATTTGGGGGAAAAGGTAGAGAAATAGGGGCTGCCCATCATCTGACTTTTATAACCAAAGAGCCCGGTCTTCTGTAGAGATGTGGTCTCTGAATGCATAGTTTAGGTTTTCATTGAGTCTTCTGTACTCACCTATTCCCTTTGTTCACACGGTTGTGTGCCCAGTGTCAGTTGCAAGAGTTCCCTGGACAACTCACCAGATGCAGGAGCTCTGAGTACTCCTTGAGAGATGGTAACTCAATTTTAAGTGCAGGCCAAGGGGCAGGGAGCAGGAGGTAGGGAACTGGTTTTCAGGTTCAAGTGAACTGTTCTACCAAAGGCCTGCCCCTACCTTCTCCAGGAGCAGGATGGGATCCTATGGCCCATTCTTTCTGACAAAGCACTGATAGAAAAGCTATACAGATAGTGTAGTTGCTTCTGGGTACCACCATCTCTCCATGGACAAGAGCTTCACCCCACCCACCCCCATAGCAGGCAATTTATGGTAATGAGGGTTCTAAAACCAGTGTGCCATGTAAACAGAAGGATGGATGGTGATCTCAAAGTTACCACCACTGCATCTCTGTCCCAGATAGAACATGATCGGGTCTTCAGGATATCTCCAAGGGACAGCTTGAAATTAAATCGCTATTTTCAAACAGTAAAGGTAGAAATTCCAGAGATGAACAGAACATCAGATAACTACCAGCAGAACTTAGTCTTCTGACCTTCAAGCATCATTTAGCCAGGAGAGCATGTTTAGAAGAATGCACTTAACAAATTTGGGAGGGATGGGTCCTCTGTTTGTGAGGTCATTGGGAGCCTCACCTCAATTCTTCTCTGCCTTCTTGCACTTTTGGATTCAGGTCACGGGGGTGGGGGGAACACCCCCCAGATGCCTCCTGACACACCCATGCACTTAATAAAGTCTCTGAATTCCTGTAACTCTCAATGTGCCTCTGAACCAATCATTGCAAAAGAGATGCAAAAACCTGGATTCAGCATCTGGCCTCCAGACTCCTCTGTGCCTGTAAATCTAATGCCCTGATCATTTGCCCTGAAAGATATTTTCCCCCTCCATCTCTCTCTTTGTCTCTTTCATGATGTTTCTTTCTTTCTAGGTGAAAGAGCTCTTTCCTGTTCTCACTGTATTGGAGATGTTATATTTCTGCTTAGCTATTGGAGTATGCCTTCTAGTTTGGATCCAAATTGCTTTGTTGGACCATTCTAGAAATTATATACTTTTTTCCTGGTTCTTTATCTGAGGACAACATCAAACTCTAGCTCCTTTATCTTTTGTCTGTCTAACATAACTGTTTTATAAGTTCTACCTCTCCTCAGGTTCAACCATTTAAAATAAGCTTTCGTCACCTCTCCCATTGCTGCTTCACCCAATATATTCAGCTTGTTTCTCTGTATTTATATTTATGGTTCTCTGTTCAGATATTCATATTCATATTGCACCTGTTTTGTCAGAGGTTGCCTAGACAGTCACAAACAAGACAGACTTTGTCTCTGCTTTCCTGGAGCCAGAGATGAAATAAACAGTTGAAGAGATACATTTGTAAGTGTTTTTGTTGAGAGCTAGCAAAGACAGCCCATAATAAACATGACCAGAAGAAAGCCTAATTTAGATTTGTAGGGTCACTGAAGACTTCCCCCAGGCCCTGAGATCCTAGCTTCAGAACAGCATATTCAAAGGCCCTGAAGGAGAAGACACTTGACACTGCATGCAAACAAATAAAGCTGGCACAGCTGGCCGACAGGTGGAGTGGGAAGGTGGAGAAGAATGCAGACCCCAGGCTGTACAAAACACTGAGAGTCTGATAAAGACAGACACTTTGGTTCTGAAAGCAATGGAAAGCTGTTAGTGGTATTTGCCTGGTACAGCCAAGGCTAGAATAGGAGAGGTGTTAGACTAGCACATGGCTGAAGCCTGTTGGACTCCATGGGGCTGCATTGCACCACAGCCACATACAAGCTATATAACTTTGAACAAGACTCACTCAGACTCTGTGCATTGGTTCGCATTCTCAAAGGAGGTGGGATACTTGTGCTGTTTTATGAGTCAGTAGATGTAAAGTTCGTATTAAGTTCCTGCCTCATAGATAATACTGTGTGAAGATCAGATGGTGATGATGATGCTAGGGACAGTAGTGGATGGGATGGCCTATCAAAGACGCTCAGTATCTGCTACCTGGAGGTGCAGTTGTAAGACCAGGTATGTCAAGGAAAGAAGGTAACTCATGAAGGGGAACTAATTTCTTACTAGTCCAAGAGACAGATGTTGTTATAGTTGACCCACATGGCAGTAAAAGGGGTGGGGAGAAGTTAATAGGTTAGAAATATATTTGGGAGACAGAATCAATAGGCTGGGTGATTGATTGACTGTGAGGCTGAGGGCGAGAGATCTGTCAAGGGTGACTTCCTCCTGGCTCGATTGACTAAATGTGTATAGTTACATCAAGAAAGCAGAAGGTGAGTTTTCAGAGAAAAGAGTTAGAACTCGTTTTTTGCAGAACTTGATGAATATGCAGGTAAAAAAAATGCAAAGGAGAGTTCTGAGACAGAGAAATACATTTAATACATTTTAGCAGTGAGATTGAATTCTACAGTAGCTCTTCAGTTATAATCAGAAGAAAAGAGGGCCTACAATTAAGGGCTAAGAAGCCTGAATATTTAGTAGTTGAACACATTATAAAAAGATAGATACATTTTTCTTGGTTAGTTGTGAATAGTCACATAATAAAAAATAATAACGGTGTATATACAGCATGCAAAGTCCTTGTGCTCTCCAAGATCGATGTTAACAGGGGCTTATCTCACCTTCACAATGATTCCATTCAAAAGACCAGTCAAGGTGTACTGGCCCCACTTTACAAGCATGGCAAAGGAAGCAGGCTATATGATTTGCTATCATTTAGCAAACACTAAATTACTTGTAGAAATATTCATAATGCAATTTTTGACTCATTATAAAATAGATTCTGTCATATCTACTTATTATTTAGGTAGATATTTTTTTGTTTATGATTAAGTAATATGGGCTAAGAATTTGTTCACAGGCATCAAGTCAAAGGATGGACTTTTTATCAATAATATGCACACTGAATTTTGGATGTGACTTGTTTATTACACAGTGGGAGTTAGAGTATTCAATAAGAATTTATTTCCTGAATCAGGTCCAGCTGCTGACCACTCAAAAACCAATACATGGGAGAAATCAGTGGGGACGAAATCAATTTTATTTAATGGCTATTCCTAAAGATAAAGGTCTTTGCCCTCCAACAATTCTTTTAGGGAATTCTGGGGGGAAAAAAACAGGCTTCTGTTAGAGGGAAAGAGGCATGGGAGCAATGAGCAAGAAGGCTGTGTACTAAAGGGAATCTTCCTCCTATCCAGTACCCTCCCCCCTTCATCTCTAGTTAAAATGCTACATTCCAATGGACCTTGACCTCCTAGGGCCTACTATCTTCAGATAAATATATTGTTTTTCTGCAAGTTAAACCCCACAGTAATTTGCGTTCTTTGTGTTGACACAAGTGGGGAAATATGATGAGAGAGTTGCACAATCTGATGTCATTTGTAAGGCCCCAGACTCAGGGTGATCTATAAATAGAAGCTGTTTAAAGGTTAATATGTTAATCATTTAGGTGTGGCTTCCTATTAGAATTTAGAATGCTGAGCAAAAGGAGGGTAATTAACCTTGCAGAGGACAACTCAGTATTAACATTCTCAGTTACCAGGGCAGATTTGAGTGTTACTTCAGTCTAGATCATCATGGGCTCTGAGACATACCATCAGCATCACTTGAGAACTCTCCAGAAAAAGCAAATACAGTGGATTTATCTTTGGTTTACTGATTCAGAAACCTTGATATGTCCCTGTAACACCTCCTTGTGATTATGCTGGTGTCTGCACTGTCCTAGATTAGAACTTCACTCTGTATGCTGCACAATTCCTGCCCTTTAGTCCTAACTCTATCTATCAAGGAGGAGCAAGGATCTCAAAAATTTTAAGTTCACTTTTTAACTCTTATGTTTCAATTTTGATTGGAATTTTTTTTTTTTTTTTTTTTTTTTTTTTTGGTTAGCCCTAGCTGTCCTGGACCTCACTTTGTAGACCAGGCTGGCCTCGAACTCAGAAATCTGCCTGCCTCTGCCTCCCAAGTGCTGGGATTAAAGGCGTGTGCCACCACGCCCGACATGTTTCAATTTTGAATAATGATAAAAGTATGTCTATAATATATTCATTTTAACAGGCACAGCTTAAGTGCCTACTATCTATAACTGTTAACTAGATTAAAAAAAAAAACACCTACTTAACACAATCCAATTTGAGAAATTGAAGGCAACTAAATCTATATTGTCATAATTGTCTTCTCACTGATGTGCCTTTCTCATGGTAATCTCAAAGTCTGTCTAAAATACTCCTATTCCTGAAAGGCATGGAAGGTAGATAGTATTTCTCCCTGCCAGGTGGGTAGGAGAAGGAAATGGGAGCCATACAGGAAATTCCAGATGTCAGAATTGCAGCTGTTTCTTCATCTTCCTTGGTGACAGTAAAATCGCTTACTCTGAGTCATCCTAGAATATGCGACTGAATACCACCCCCATTTCCTTTCACTTTAGTTATCACCTTAGGTTTGTACAATTGTGTGTAATTTTAAATTCATCATTATACTCAAATGCCTAATTTTGGTTGGTGCTTTAATTATTACGTCATTTTGGCTGTTAGATGAGTTACAGCTGAAGTAATTAACAGTATTTACTTTCATTAATGGCAAGCTTCATTCTTCTTCTCTTCCACAATAACCTTAATGAAAGCTTTCAAAATGGGAGAAAAAAACTCCAGAGTGAGAAAATGCTACAAGCCCTGCTGGTTGCACAAGGAGAAGAGCTGGGGTAGGAATCGTGGTTAAGAGTGATGTATAAGTCAGAAATCCTTGAGGATGGTTTCCAACAGGCAGTCTCTGGTGGGCTGATGGGATAAGGGCTGTTACATTCTATCTGCTCTAGCAGGAACAGTGATTCAAACATGGGTCCCTGTGTTTGACACAACTGCAGGCTCTTTGGGGGAAATATATTGCTTTAAATCTCAACTGATCAAGGGCTGGGGTAATGGCTTAATGGATATGTGTGCTTTTTGAATAATCACAAAGTCCTAAGTTCAAATCCCCAGCACAATAGATGAAGCTTTTTCTCTAAGATACTTTTGCCTGCTTTCCTTTCTATAGGAAAAGCCAAGATTCTACAGGTCTAGAGCATGCGCCTACCTACAAATTCTTAGGTCCCAGAAAGTCAGGACAAATGGCTACCTGTGGTACCTATTAACATGCTAGCCAGCTCTCCACTGTCACTTAGTGCCTGTGGTTCCTCTCAGCTCTCCCAGAATCCCTCAGTACCTGTGACTCCTCCCAGGGTTTCTCATCCTGCTGCCTACCCTAAATCTCTCCTTCCCAGGCTCAGGCTACAACTTCCCTAACTCTAGCCTGATCCCTGTATATTCCAGCCATTTTGACTACACTGGTCTCTTGGCTTATTGTCCCAGGCAACCTCTTGGTCAGCATCTCCTCTCTTGCTCTACCCCTCTCCTCTCAGGTTTATTCTGCCAGCCATGTTCAGCCTGGACTTTTCCTTCTGTCTGTGTTCTCCCTTATACCTACAACCAAAATCTTCTCTGTGCTTTACAAGTAGCCATGTCTTCTCCCTCTTTATTTCCTGTTTCCATTCGCAAATCTTCTATATAATTCTGACAGTCAGAAATTGAAAAAGGAGGATTCATTTTGATCATTTATAAATGCTTTCCATTCTGTAGGTACTTTGAGTTGTTACATATTCAATACAAAATACTGTATTATATCCATTTTATTGTTTTTTTTTTTTTGCTTTTGAGGGGGTATTAAAATGGCCTCAGTTCATAGCCAAGGTTTCCCATGAACTTTTAACTCTCCTGCCTCAACCCTCAAAGAAGTCCTGAGATAACAAGTGTGTATCACTGCACTGGGATATGGGAAACGATTGCTTAAAAGAGAGAGAGAGAGAGAGAGAGAGAGAGAGAGAGAGAGAGAGAGAGAGAGAGAGAGAGAGAGAGAGAGGTTGTACTTTTACCACATGTCTCTTTCATGGCGCATCAGGGTCCACAGCGCAGATGCTGAGGGAGTATGCTTTCTGAAAGGCTGCCACTGCCTCTTATGAGCAGGTGAGACTTGAGACTTGGCCACTCCAATCTCACCTGTGTTAAACAGAGCTCATAGCAGCATCAGCTGGTGGAGCTGTACTAAGGGCTCTGATACATACTGTGTCAGAATGGGTTGTTCATGGTTGTATTCCTCGGCATTAAAACATGGCCATCCTTATTACTCATGAATATGCTATGCGAACTCAATTGCAGGTTCTTTTGGTGAGATAGAAGTAGACATTTTCTAAGCAAATACATTATGCATACATGATGTCAGGGGTGGTTTGTAACCTCCTTAAAAGGAAATACACTTTGAATGAAGTATCACTGTGGAAATAAACACAGACCAATTGAAACAAGCAGGGCCTGTTTATTTAGATATTGCTGAACAAGGAGGTCAGTACATTTCCTTGTGTTTCCATAAAAGGTCCAATGCAGGTGGGGGGTTCTGGTGTGTGTGTGTGTGTGTGTGTGTGTGTGTGTGTGTGTGGTGGGAACCTGTTAAAAAAGGGAAAATCTCCAGCTGAGGCATAGGCAGAATTTCTTGCCCTAAGAGAGCTGGAGGGTTGAAGCTCACTAGGAAGGGGCCTTCTATGTGACTGGGTAGGGAACACACTTGGCCTTTTCTGGTTTGTCTCTAAGAATTTAAATATGAACTAGGAAGGCTGTCAGTATTAGGTGAGTACTTACCACACTGAGCCATTTGTCTCCAAGACTGCCTGGTTCATGGAGAGTTGGTTGAATCAGAACGTGACCTTATTGGAATCTGACTGTCGGCATTCTACTTTCTTTCTGGTTGGGATAAATGGGATGATTTCCTAGGCTGCTGTTGTAAGTTATTCAGCTCTACATATCCTCTGTTTTATGTTAGGCTCCCAGTTTGCTATTTTTTAAAAATAGAACATGATTTTAGTTAACAGGGCCCATCTCATCACTAAATCAAAATGATTGAAACACGTATTTAGAATTTCTGCTACTTGCAGCAAGGGTGGAGGTAGTTCCTGCCTATAAACATCAGCTTCTCAGGAGGCTGAGTCAGGAGGAGGTCTGTAAGGGAAAGGGCAGTCTAGGCTGCATAGCATGATCTGACCTTTACAGAAATAATAAATAAATAAATACATGCAAATTAAAATATCTTCCTAGATGTAATAGCATTGTATTGATTTTACAAAAACATTTTGATAGTAGTTTCTAAGTGGGAATTTGATATGGAATTGATTTCAGACCTCATTTGAATGGGTAATATTTTTCTTTCTTTCTACTAGGTATGTAGTAAGAATTTCCTTAGTTTCACATACAATTTTAATGCATTTAACTAATAATTCTATGCTTTTAATATGTAAGGCTAACAAACTAGATCATTCTAAAGGACAGATAATTAGGAAGTAATTTACTAATGCCTTTGGGGGGGTGAAGTATATTTTACTCTTTGTATAGTTTATTTAAGACAGGTAATTGGCTTCTGTAACTTGATTCAACCAACTACAGACTGGAAATACTCACTTAAAACGTGTATCTGTCCTGAGCATGTAGAGAATTATGTCTTGTCCTTATTCGCTAAAAAAGAGGTGTGATGACACTGCGTAGTATTATGGCAACATTTCTATTGTATCAGATATCAGAAATAATCTAGAAGTAATTTAAAATGTGCAGGAAAAAATGTTCATATGTTACATGCAACCGCTTTACCATTTCCTATAAGAGATTTGAGAATTCATAGATTTTGACATCCAAAAGGGAAGAAAGGAAGTTTCAGGAACTGACCCTTTATGGATTCTGGGGGGAAGATTACACTTTTTCTAAATATGATTTTTTTTATGATTGAACTGTATTCTTATAATGCTCTATTATATGGCAAGCCTCTTCCCGTGGTGATGCCACATAAACATCTGCTCACCCCAGGTAGGGAGCTAATGACAGACAGGTAATATCAGATTCCAACTTAGTAAACCAATGAGTTTTACTGAGATTGTTTACAAGATTAGGGGTGAGGGGATACTTTCAAGAGTAGAAATGACTCGTAGAAAGCTGCATTATCAAGCCCTCTCCAACATGGGTGTCAGCTCAGAAAAATCTGGGGAGCTGGAGCATACTACACGGTCTACAGACAGATAAAAATATTTGGACAGTGTCCTTTTAAAATGACTCAGTTGGTCTACACTTCTTCAGGAGATGGTTGGTTGATAGTTTGCTTTTTCAAAGTAGCTGGCCTGCTCTTAGAGTCTCCTTTGCAGCTTCACCTTGTCTGAGTGTAGCCGTCAGCTCTCTGCATTGCTAATTCTGGGAGGGAAGGGCCTAGTGAAACTGGTCAGTTTCAGGGACTTCCTGAAGCTGTTAGGAGATGTTTTAAGGAGCTTCCTTTGGATGTTCTACTCTGAGAAAAGTTCTACACAACAGGCTCTGATAGAGAGGATTCCAAAACATAATAATTTATGGAGATTAACTTGTAAAGAAGTGAAATTTGACAAGGAACAAGCCACCAAGGAAAACTAAGAGTTAATTGTTTCCATGTAATGATTCATTGTGGAATTGCTATGATGTGGCATTTAAATCTGTCCTCTTCTGTTGCATGTCTTGCCTTGGGGGTATTAGTCTGTTATGCAGATGACTAAAAGCTGCTAAGGCAGAAGATTTGATATACCAAAGGAGTAAAGAGTTCCTGTTACTTGGAATTACTTGGGAAATTTATATCTCTGGGTGTCATGAAGACAAATAAGGCAAGGCTTAGCTCTCAGTTTTCATACTGTATCTTCCAAGTGAAGAATCCTCTCCTTGGCTCTTTTGTGTAAATTTGCTTCATGTAAGAAGTCAGGGAACTCAATACTTTTAGAAAGGAAAAAGAATAGGGGGAGAAACTCTTCCCCAACTTTCTAGTTCCAGGTGAACTTTGAATGCATGGAGGGCATTTGTTCTTTTTGTGTTCATCCATTGAGCTATCAGCAAATTTCTAAGCAGAGATCAGTTTTGTGTTCTACACTGAGAAGTTGCTGTGTTACTCTGAAAACATATATATATATATGTGTGTGTGTGTGTGTGTGTGTGTGCGTGTGTGTGTGTGTGTGTGTCTATGTATGTATGTATGTATTTGAGTCTCTAACCTATATAACGCTATAAAAAAAAATAACAGAAATGTTTTTTCCCTATCCTGAAAGAGAAGACTTCTCACTGTAAAGCTTTTGGTCTTCTGAAATATGGTAGACCTTGGCCATCCAAATGCATGTGTACTTTGGATAGTATCTGATGATCTCAATGATGACCAAAAAAGAAAGAAACAAAACAACAGAAAAGGAAAACAAGAGTGCAGAAGTCAGACCATGATCTCATGTACAAGTGAGCTCATATCTGACTATAATTAGATGTCTTCCCAGAATTAACATTTCTGGAGCTAAGGCTGCTCTCAAATCTTTTGTCTTGTAGTTGTATCAAACAGGAAAGCAAAGCCTATGAGAACTGCAGAAAATTTGGCCCTCATTTGCACGGTCCATCTCCACTGGTGAGCATGCAGTGAGAAGGGAGATAGACTGGCCTGAGTGCCAGTGTGCCTAGCTGTCTCCATGGAAACCCAGTCTGCATCTGTGGGTGATGGTTCATTGAGGAGACACACCTGCAGCTCTTAAGTCTAAGCACATTTGCTGCCTCCACTCACTTCATTCACAGGTTTTTATTAAATGAGTCAATCTGTCACCAGTTACTCCCTCAGCAGAAGCGCCAGGTTCTGATCTGAAGGGAAAAAAAAAATCAAACTTCCATTTAAAAAATTTTTAGAGATCCAGAGTAGGTACCAAAGATGAAAAGATGATGTAGATGAAAATAAACACAAGACAGTCCTCTCTGGATTGAATGACTTAATTATTCTGGCTGCTTCTGCTGTCTAGTTCCTCTCTCTCTCTCTCTCTCTCTCTCTCTCTCCCTCTCTCTCTCTCTCTTCCCCCCTCTCTCTCTCCCTCTCTCTCTCTCTCTTCCCCCCCCCCTCTCTCTCTCTTTCCTTCTCCTTCCCTTTCTCTTTTACTCTCTCCCTCCCTCCATTTCTCTTCTCCCCGGCCCAAGACATTTTGGCTATTTGTGTCACTTAAGTCACTAAGAGAAGACAGCATGTGAAAAGTTCATGGTATTCCTGTGACTCCTGGGGATGTTAAATGTTTAGTGACTGATCCTTTTATGGTCTGAGCACAGAATACCCTCTGTAGGCTCATATTTTATCAGTTTGAACCTCAGCTGGTGTGGGTTCTGTAGAATTTTCTAAGAAGTTATGAGGTGGAAGCTACCTGAAGGAAGTAGATCATTGGAGGCAGATCATTTGAGGTATATTTTCCCTGCCTCCTTTTCTATTTCTATGCTTCCTGTTTACAAATGTCCTCTGTCACATGTCCCTGCTACCATATCTAAATGCCCAACTTCTTGATGCCAAGTGACCATAGGCTGAACTTTGGCAAATTGTGAGCTAAAATTAAATCATTCTTACTTAAAATATTCTCCCAGACACTGTGGTCACAGCATCAATAAAACTTAATAATGCATATAACAGAAAAGTTCTTTTAACATAAAGATTATTTTCTTTTTGATAAAAAAAATAGTACTCCAAGTGTTTTCTCTTTCCTGTCAGATTCCTTTGTTATGTTCTAAGGAGCTAATCATGGCTCTGACACGTAGCTTTCTGGCTATAGGTCATGGTTACCATATAATGAGGTATTCTGTAAAGAAACTAAACCAATATCACACATGCACAGAGAGTAGAATCAGATCACAAAACTCTAGAAGCTGATAAATCTCGAAGTCTATAGGTGGCAACCTGGAGACTCAATGTTGCATGGAGTTTTCGTTGATACTAAAGGCTAAGGAAGAACTAATCTCCTAGTTGGGGTCTAATGCATAAAAAGACCAATGTCTGAGTTGCAGAACCAGGTAGGAGTTCTTGCTTGGATCACTTGATCTCCTTAGATTTTGATGTGACTAGATGGGATTCACCTTGATCAGAGAAGATAAAGTGCTTTGCTCAAGTCTCCTGACTGAGAGGTGGAAACTACGAGGCACTCACCATGTAATGTGTTAGTGCTCTGTGGCCATGGCCATCTGACACATGAAACAAGTCATCACAGTGCCTTTACCCATCCTCATTGGACTGTTTTGATGATGAGGTCTAAAACAGTCTTTACTAATAGATTGGGCCTAATAAGTTGCAACAAAGTCTTTCTGTAAAGGAACAGGGCTTACACAAATAGGGGAAAAGTCATATCAGCAGGTACAGTTCTTATATTTCACAATATGGCTTTACAACTTGTGCTACAGTTTCCAGTTAGCCCTTCTTTCCAAGCTTTTGAGGTCAGTAATTTAAAATACTTATACTTTGTCTTGTTTCCTGCATAAGGCAATGTTTTTGTAATTAATTGGTTATTATTTGCTTCTTTAAGAATGAACTAACTTGCCAGGCGTGGTGGCTCACGCCTTTAATCCCAGCACTCGGGAGAGGCAGAGGCAGGCAAATTTGAGAGTTCGAGGCCAGCCTGGTCTAAAAAGTGAGCTCCAGGACAGCCAGGGCTACACAGAAAAACTCTGTCTCGAAAAACCAAAACCAAACCAAACCAAAACAAAAACAAAAAAACAAAAACAAAAAAGAATGAACTAACTCAGCCAGCATTTGCCCAAATGTGGCAGAAAAAAAATGCTGAAAAAACCAACATTAATTAAGTCTTCTCACCTCCTTCTTTCCCAGGGACCTTGATTGTTTATAATTTTTCATTGAAACCCCACATGCTCCCATTTGTGGCTAACTCGGACCTCTGCTGCACTACATTCAGATCTATGAACTAATGAGTGTGTAAGAGCAGGTTCTTGACTTTTTAATCTGAGATTCTCTCATTGTCTGCTTCTAAACCCCTCACAGCATCAAGCAGTGGACATAGCATTTACCCAGATAGCCAGCTTGGAGGAGGGATAGAAAAAGGGTATTTTCCAGAAAAAAAAAAAAAAAAGTCTGAAGGGGAGATAAATCATCCATTGTTAATATACAAGGCTGAACATCCCTTGAAAGCCCCCATCAAAATGCTTCTGTCTGTGGTCCTTCTGTTGGCACCTGCTGATCCTGCTCATAACCCCTCACATTCATTACAGCTAGCAAAGCCCTCT